>NW_009646624.1:0-4341 GCF_000708025.1 Charadrius vociferus | reverse complement strand
ACCCAGGCAACCTATGTCCAGCGAGCGCCTGGCATTACTTACAAGCTGCTATTGTAAATAGCCTGAACAAGCCATCTCCGCTCCCCTTACAAGAGCTGGAACTATTGGGGTCTCTACCTGGCTCGGAGAATAATGCACAGAGTCTGTCATTGGGTTGCATAGAATTTGGAATCTGTCCGTGCTTCCGCGTCAACATCCTCACACTCTTCCCCTGCTCCAGCGTGATGTCCTTCCTACAGGCTGCAGTTCTTCATAAACTGCTCCAGCATGGGTCCTTTCCACGGGATACAGTCCTTCAGGAACAGACTGGTCCTGCATGGGCTCCTCTCCATCGGCTGCAGCTTCCTTCAGGGCACATCCACCTGCTCCATGGGGTCCCACAGGCTGCAGGTGGATATCTGCTCCATCATTAACCTCCATGGGCTGTAGGGAGACAATCTGCTTCACCATGGTCTTCACCATGGGCTGCAGGGGAATCTCTGCTCTGGAGCCTGGACCACCTCCTCCCCCTCCTTCTTCACTGACCTTGGTGTTTGCAGAGTTGTTTCTCTCACATATTCTTACTCTTCTCTCCTAGCTGCTGTTGAGCAGCATTTTTTACCCCTTTCTTAAATACGTTATCACAGAGGTGCTACCAACATTTCTGATTGGTGGCAGGTCCATTTTGGAGCCAGCTGGAACTGTATCTATCCAACATAGGGACAGCTTCTGGCATCTTTTCACAGAAGCCACAACTGCATCTCCCTGCTACCAAAACCTTGCCATGGAAACCGAATATATTGGAATATAGTAATTTATTGTAAGGAATAACAGAACCTGTGTAGGGTGTACTTGCTATACCCTCTGACACTGAGAAAAAATATTATATTCATCTTTATGCTAACTTCCCAATTCTGTATGTAAATACCAATACATTCAGCAGCTGTCATTTTAAATTCTGCCATGTAATCGCTAAAAGATTTGCAATTCTTTACCTTAAAATGGGATTAGATTTCTCTCTCATTACAAACTCCCATGGCATTTAGTACACATTTTTTTTGTGCAGAAGTAGTTGTTTTCACAACTATAGTCCCATTCTGTCCTTAGAAGTGTGTCAGTACCTTCAGTTACTATCTGCTTTAATAGAAAAAACTTATGGGTCTCTCATTTAACATTATCAGCACAGTTGTATAGGACTAGGCAAGAAGTTTCTTATGGAAATAAGGAAATGAAGAACAAGAATGAATGTTAGAGTTTGTATGACTATGACTTGTATGACTGACAAGTGCGTGCATTATGCTTTTTTGCAGTTATTTGACATAATGAGGCCAGATCTTGTTTCTATAAAACAGAAGTGAATATAACACAACTTATTTCAGTAAAATTTCGCTGTCACACTACTGTAAGTGAGAATAGAATCCAGTGCCAAAGCCCTGTAAGCCTGCCACTTAGGAGCTCTCTGAGTCATTGCCCTTTGATTGTAGGGGGCATATTTTAGAGTAGTTATACAGGGAAATATTTTGTATCTTGGATGAAAATATAATTACAATCCTAGCCATATTACAGAAACCTAATGTGGTTCTTCAGCTAAACCATTAAGTTTTGGCTGAATTAACAAGAAATTTCATGCCTGTTTTGTCTCTCATTGTCCCTTCTTCCCTGTCACTTCTTTCACGTCACAGCATCAGGTACTGTCTTGGCTTTAGCAGAACTCTTATGAGTTTTTACTAAGCCCTGTTTTTCATTGTGTTTCTTAGGTGGCACTGAGTCTGACACTCTGATCCTTGCTCTGTCTGTGTGCACACAAATCATTTCCCCACAATTCACTATCCACTTCTTTCAGCTCTTTTTTTGGCATTCAGTGCACCAATTTCTTTGACCTTGCTGCTCTTATTCTCCCTCTTTCTCCAACTGGCTTCTATTCCTCTGCTGATTCAGTAGTCACTACATGGAATTCAAATTTTCCAACAAGGTCAGCCCTTTCAAATTCATCCCATCAACCATTTCTTCCATTTTCTGGCACACACGCATCCACCTCCTCAGTTTCTGTCTGCCATATTGCTAATTGCTTGTAGGGGAAAAAGAGGAAAAATAAGATCTTCCTCCACTTTTTTCTTTCCTAACAGAGCTTCATTATATGTATAAATCTATTTCAATGATGATCACCCAGCAGATCTCTGAATTTTAGAAATTCCAGTCCTTAAAACTGCTACTTTGCATGCATACACACACATCTGTCTATAATCTTTGCAGTTGTCTTACAAGAACTCCTCCATGACCTCAGTGTCTTTTCTTTTTCTGAAACATCTCTCTCGCTATTTGCTTTTGACTCCATCTTTTCCTTGCATCTAACTTCAGCTACTCTTTTCTTTCTCTTTTTTCTTTTTTTCTAAATCATTTTTACACTTAGAAAGAGTTCAAGCTCCCCCTTGAAGTCTTTTACAGATAGAAAGATGTCAGTTCTTACAGTACACTGTCACATTATCCTGCTTTAATAAAACTTTACCTTCATTTGGCTTCTCAGCTATGGATTGTCTTACTCTGTTTTTTTTCACTTCAGTATTTGTCAAGCATGCTATGCCCTTTCACTCACCTCTCCACTCACTCTCTCAAAACTCATTTCTTACAGGTGTGCTATGGGTCCTATAGCATATATAGGATTAGTCACTTGGTGGGGAAGTTCTGAATGAGATGAAGGGGGGAAAATTTCCTTCTGTCAGTTATTTCTAAAAGTCACAGAGCTAATGACTAGCTGGGAGGTTAATTAGATTCTGAAAGCCTCTTCATATAAATTAAAAGATCTGCGTATTTGTAGTAAATAAGCCCCATACCTATCTAAATGTACTCCTTTTAGACAAAGTAAGGCAACTGTTATAGTTTGTTTAATGTAATAAGAGTATTTTCTTCTCTTGCCATCATAACATAATATTGCGTATAAACAAGCTGTGAAATACACATCAAGCCAGCTCTTCAGCTGTTAAAATCAGTGGAATTATTTCAAATACTGGGGCTGAAGATCTGGGACATTATAGAAAGTAAGCCTGTATGTAAGAAAGGTTATTCAGCATGATCTGAAGACAGTACAGTCTACTGCATACTGCCCTGGACTATGACTCATGAGACTGAGAATTTATTAAAAGCTTTGCCAAATGCTGTTGTGTGACCTTGGATAAGTCACATCTCCTAATGCTTCAGTTTCCTTGTCTGTAAAATAGGGAAAGCAATACTGATTTCCTTTGTAAACCGGTTGTTTAAAAAAAAAGCTACTGTTATCAGTTTCCACAGACCAGGGGATGACTGGTCAGGATCAACATGCCAAAGACTTTTGTTTGGATGATTTAGGGTTTTTAAATGTTTGCTTCTTGTTTCATTTTTAATAAATATTAGCCAAACCATTATTGCTAACCTCATATATGACAGAATCATAGCATTGGCTTCAAAATCTTGAGGATTTCTGTAATATTCCTTTGGTCTGTCTTTGTTTGTCTTCTGAGTTTTGAGCCTTTAGAAGATGTGTTTGTAACCTAATATCCTCATGTGAACTTTTTCTATACTTTTCCTAACCATGGTTAGTAGAAAAATATCTTTGGGGAAGGGGGGGGAATCCCATTTTCAGAAATGTTGCCTCACTTGTCCTCACTGTCCGTTGGTGTAGCAGCACTTTGGAATGCAAGGCAGATAGCAGCTTCGCGGACAGGCCTGAGAAACAGTTAACGGGCCTGAGAAACAGTTAACGAAGATATAATAAGAAGCAGAACTTGATCTCAGACAGACCATAACAGGAGTTCAAAAGTACACAGCTCTGTGTGTGTGTATGGGAAAAGATCATGACCAGAACACTGGTTGTGCGTGATTAGATGTTGTGAGGAACAAAGAGTGCGAAGGACGTAAACAACCTGTTTGGCTGCATAGTTGAGACCCATATCTGTAACTATATAATAGCTGCACATGCTAATAAACTTTGTCTTGGTTCACAACACTGAGTCTGTGCTATTCAGCTGACCGCAAATGGCGCCCGAATCGGGTTTTTTATTTTTTTTTTCTGCAAATGTGGTGGCATCTCCACAGCTGAACTAAACAATACAGAAACGCGTGCATCAGTTCTTCTCATTGAATGAGTAAGGAACGTGGCTGCGGTAATATGGGCCAAACGGCCTCTCAAGAACATAAATTGTATATAGAAGTGTTGCAATGTATTTTAAAGGAATAAGGATTTAAGGTAGCACCAGCAAAGCTAGCTGCTTTGCTTGTATGGATTAAAACGCATTGTAACTGGTTCCCTTCCAGGGGGACTTATGATAGTCAGATTTCAGCGAAAGTAGGAGAAGAATTACAAACGAAAAAGGAGTTACATCCTTTTGA
>NW_009646623.1:0-5498 GCF_000708025.1 Charadrius vociferus | reverse complement strand
TTTTTTCTGATGCTAACAAAAAACCATAACAAAATAACCCCCCCAAAAAAAGAGAGAGAGAGGGGCAAGAAACGGTGTTTCTGGTAGGTTATAAGAATTAGGGTGTTAGTGGGTGGGTTGGTGTTGGGTTTTTTTTTGTTGTTATTTTTTAGTTTTGTTATGTTTTTCCAGGGGGAGGTAGATGTGAGAGCAGACTCTGTTGAGGGAGGGCAAGTGGTGCTTTGAACAGGTTGCTTGGTGGCAGACCTGCGGGACATCAAGGCTGTGTGTGGGCTCTGAGCTCGGCCTGTGCTGAATGCAGGGCGTGGTGGCCTGCTGGGGATGCTGCAGTGTCTCCCTCCCGAGCAAGAGACACGACACCCACCCTAGCCCTCCCCGCATTTTAAAATAATGCTATAGCTTATTGTACAATGGTGTGAAATACAGAATGTCATGTTGAAGAAAAATTCCTTGAAGCTACCCATTAAAACAAGTGTCCAAAGGCCATTGGGGATGTAACAGTGATAAACTAATTTTATATCCAAAGAGCTAAACTTTTATTTTAACTTGGTGGTTTGAAATGTGGGGCTTGTCTTTTGGATTAAGCATTTAATTTTGTCTGTTATGTGGTATATGTAAATTCATGCTTTTATCAAAATTATAAATCTTTCATAAGCCATCAGTTTTTGGGACTTCTAACTCTGAAGTCAGATGTGAAATAGATCATAGGTCTTCTGATCTTGTTTTTGAATTTGGATGAATGGAATGATTTTTTTCTTTTTTTTACTTTTCAAAATGAGAAATTTTTTAGAAGCAATTTAAACTAAACCCTTAACAGACCTTTATCATACCCATTCCAAATATCCTTCCTGTACTGTGATAACTGCTTAAAAAAATAAATCTAAAAGTAAATGTTTGTAAAGTCAGGGGGATTGCTTTAGTTCTATTTCGCCTGTGTGTGAAGGATCTTATCTAATGCTCAAGGACTGAGTTTGGTTTTCTTTAAACTTCAATCAGTGTATAAGGAACTTTTATAAATATAAGGTAATATTACTATTACAGTTGAAAGAATTAATTTGGGTTAGAATGTATTCTTTTTGCACTCAAGGCATGTTTAGTTACTGACATTTACTTCAGTCATCTGATTAATATTCGTTCAGTGGAGGTGTGGAGCTGTTTCTGAAAGTTGCATTTTTCACTCTGTCAAAACATACAATTTTGAAAGGCAATAAAATAAGTGATTTTCTGTTGTAATGATTGGTGTGTCTTGGGGGGAGAAAGGGAATACTGAAGATGAAATTACAGAAAGTGATCTTGCAAATGCTTATGACTATTAATGAATTAAGTAGCAATTCAAATAAGCAATGAGGTCCTTTACTGTGTATAAGTTCTAGTATATTGTATTGGGTTTACATGGCAAGGTTTTGGTAGAGGGGAGAGGGGGTGAGCTGCAGGGGTGGCTTCTGTGAGAAGACATCAGGAGCTGCCCCCATGTTAGACAGATAGTTTATGCCGACTCCAAAACAGACTCACCACTGGCCAAAGCTGAGCCAATCAGCAACTTGGGTAGTGCTTCTGTGATAACATATTTAAGAAATAATAAAAAAAGCTGCACAGCAGCTGTGGGAGAGAGGAGTGAAACAGTCCTGCAGACACCAGGGTGAAGAAGGAGTGGGAGGAGGTACTCCAGGTGCTAGAGCAGAGATTCCCCTGTAGCCTGTGGAGAAGAAAATGGTGATGCAGGCTGTCCCCCTGCAGCCTGTGGAGGACCCCAGGCCAGAGCAGTTGGATGTGCTCGAAGGAGGCTGTGACCCCATGGAGAGCCCACACTGGAGCAGGCTCCTGGCAGGACCTGTGACCCCATGGGGGACCCTCACTGGAGCAGTCTGTTCCTGAAGGACTGCACCCCGTGGAGAAAGTTTGTGAGGAACGGCAGCCTGTGGGAAGGATCCACATTGGAGAATTTCGTGAAGGACTGTCTCCCATGGTTGGGATCCCATGCTGGAGCAGGGGAAGAGTGTGAAGAGGAAGGAGTGGCAGAGAGAAAGCATTATGAACTGACTGCAACCCCCATTTACCCTTGTGCTGCTTGGGGAGGGGAGGAGGTAGAAGAGTTGGGAGTGAAGAAGGAAAGGGTGGAGGGAAGATGTATTTTAGTTTTATTTCTCACTATCCTACTGCCTTAAACAAATCTTCCCCAATTCAAGCTTGTTTTGCATGTGATGGTAATTTGTGAGTGATCTCCTCTTATCTTGACCTATAAGTTTTTTCATTTTTTTTTTTTTTTCTTCCTCTGTCCTGCTGAGGAGGGGGAGTGAGAGAGCAGCTTGGTGGGCACCTGGCATCCAGCCAAGATCAACCTACCACATATGGGGGTGGGTACGAGAATAGGGTAAAAGTGTGAAAACTCGTGGGTTGAGATAAAGACAGTTTAATAGGTAAAGCAAAAGCTGCACGTGCAGAAAAAGCAAAATAAGGAATTCATTCACTACTTCCCATTGACAGGCAGATGGTTAGCCATTTCCAAGAAAGCAGGGCTTCATCACACGTAACAGTTACTTGAGAAGACAAATGCCATAATTCTGAACTTCCTTCCTTCTTTCCCCCAGCTTTTATTGCTGAGCATGTCATATGGTATCGAATAACCCTTTGGTCAGTTGGGGTCAGCTGTCCTGGCTGTGTCCCCTCCCAGCTTATTGTGTGCCCCCAGCATACTCCCTGATGTGGCAGATGAGAAAGAGAGAAGGCTTTGACACTGTGTAAGCGCTGTTCAGCAATAGCTAAAATACTGGTGTGTTATCAACACTGTTTTGGTTACAAATCCAAAACATATCACCATATGCTACTATGAAGAAAATTAATCCTATCCCAGCCAAAACCAGTATGCTTTTCCATTCTAGTATCACTTCATTCACTAAAGGTCTAGAGTACCCTGGGGGGGGGTGGGGGGTAGGGTGCAGAGGTGGATAAAACTTTCTTCTCTCTCTTCTGGAGATAGTGTAAAAATGGTAGTCAATTTTGGGAGAGAAATGCTATTACACTAACAAACAAGTTGAGTTTATTGAGGAAACGCTTATTTCCTCTATTTCTGGCACCGAAAGCTTCTCCTGCACCTCTGCAAGACAGTCTTGCTGCCAGAAGTGCTAGCCTAAAATGTTAGCAGACTGCATTCATGCCTTTGTTTCTGGATGCCACCATAGAAAAGCCAGTATAGCTTTAAAATCTGAAATGTCTTTTCTATTACCTTGGTTTTGTACTGTATGGTTTCCATATTTGTTTCATGGACTGTCTTTTCTGTGCAAGATTTTAATGGTTTTAGTTTCCTGAGAAAGTGTGCAAGAAAGTAATTGTTTAGATTTCATATACCATATTTGTGTAACTTTTATATGACTGTTTAATTTTCAATGTAATAATTAATTCAGGAACAAGGGCAAAAGAGTAGTTAGTTCACTTGAAATGGAACGTGCTCTGCACAATTTAAGGGCAAAGAAAAAAATTTCACATAAGATGCTGTTGTTAACATCTCTAATGAAGGACTTATGGTATGTGGGTGTGTGGGGTTTTTTTATTTAGTTAGTTGAGCTTATGTAAATTTTTGTACCTGCAACTCTTTGAGTGCTGGTTATTACAATAATTTTGTAGAATAACTCTTTGAAGTAACACAAATGCAAAACTGCTTTTCTGTTACTCCATTTCAAATACCTGTTTGTACAAATACTTTTAATTTTTCATATTTTTCAAATACTATTAATTTTTCATTACTGCTGTCTCTCGTACCCAGTATGTTTATATCAGGCGGTCTTCCTTCATTGTTAAACCTGGGTCAAACAAATCAATCATACAGCCCAGCTGTACCCCAGTAACTCATTCAGCTTGAATATTTTGTTTGCATTTTGAAGTAGAACACAGCTGATCCAGATTGAACAATATCAATGCCAGTGTCACATTTGCTATCATTTTTCACAGTAAAGTGCAATGTGAGAAACAAAGTCACTGAGCCTTTGTGCTGGTGGAAACTATGAAGTAGAAGAAAGCTAGAAAACAAAGTTTATCAATAAGAAAATTACAATTATGGAAACCAACTTTCTTTATACTTGTCTGTCTATATGAAGAGTGTATTATCCAAAAAGTAGGATAGGAGAGTGCTTCAGGGAAATTGGTTGATTGTCTAAATTAGACACTTTAACTGGTTTGTTCTCCTGCTGTGTAATGGGAAAGTGGATGAAAATATGAGGCTCACAAAGAAGTGATGATAGGAAGCTTAATTAGAAATACATCTGCATCATGTTCAGTTAATGTAGTCTGAAATACTGAATATACACTCTGAGAGATCTTCCATTTTTGAGGTTTTATATTTAGACTTCTAAGTATCTGTAGAATATACTTTGTAATGATATAAGTATCTCTAACAGGTGGGAAAGTTCTGTCCTATAATGCTTTTTCTTTCTGGATGTAGGGTCATATGTCACAATCTTACTCTTAAATTGGCTAAGCTTATGTACAGTGTGAAACATAACATCCTGAAAAAAACTGTACGTTTCCTGCTCTTCTTCCCACAGTGTTCTTTGCAATCATACTTTTGTGTCATACATTTGATTTTTATGAAGGAAAAAAAAGTCTGCCATTTTGTAATCAAGCTGTTGTCCCTAAAAATAAGGGTTCTTCACTCAGTGTGTGAGCGCCAATCAACACACTGAGTCGAGATATTTTTCTTTATTTCAATTCTGCAGAATAGGGTGCTAGGCATCTAACGCAGCCAGCACACCTGTTAGGAAACACATAGGGTCTTTTATACAAAAAGGTGACGAAGGAAAATCACATCAAAATAGCTGATTGGTCACTTGTAATTGTGTAACAAAAACTCATTTGTGCATGTCCCAATTTCTGTCTGGTTCATTATACTAAGGTGTTCTTACATTTACTTATAAAATCTCCTCCTAGAGGTGTGATTTGTAGTATTAAAATTATCTAAAGTAACTAGAGGTTATACCTTCATCATATCAGCTACCACTAGGTTACTATTTAACTTTCTATTCTGTTGGGGCTCCACTTGGAACAATGGCTAACTTCAAGATTGGATTGTTTGTTTATGGGCTTTTTGTTTTTGGGACTTGCTATTCCCGTTGCTAAGGTTTCAGAGTAGGCCATCATAGTCATCCAATGTCGTGGATTTTTAGCTCTTTTTGACATCGAAGCCACAAAAATTTGGGAAGCTTAAGAATAATTATGGCTACTACTACCATGAATAATCACACATCCACAAAAAATGCCCCAAGCCCATGTGCTGTGTAATGCTCGGGACAAAGTTCCATTTGCAATTAGAATGCTGAAGAAGAATGTCCGGAGGCTGCTTCAATGCTGACATCCAGTTTCCTGGGAGAGGCTGGGGGGAGTTTTAATAGTCCTTGATGCAAAGTGCTTGCATCCAACTACTGATGCTGGGTCTCTCACTTGCTTCAGTAACTGACACCACAGGCCTGGGGCTCCTACGCCCCTGGTCTGACTCCAGTTGCTGGCCC
>NW_009646622.1:154745-156054 GCF_000708025.1 Charadrius vociferus | reverse complement strand
TTCTATAATCACTAAAATAAGTCTATTCATTTATTAAACTCACTAAAATTAGTACTATTCTCCCCAGTACTATGTCTGTATTCCATACATTTCCCTGTATGTCTTTGGCAGCTTTTCCCATAGTAACACTCCTTCCCTCAAATCCACTTATTAACTGACTATGGTGGTATTGTTACCCACCCAGAAAATTACATCATCTTATTTTACCATGGGAGGATTCAATTTGGCAAAGAAATGTTTTAATATAAAAAGATGAAGTATTTCTTTCAGACTAAGTACAGTCAATAACGTAGTAGCAAGTTTAAAGGTTGTAACTTCAAAAGTATATTCTAGGCCAGCTGTAAACTACTTTGTTGGTAAAAATAATCAAGCTTGCTGGTTATAGCAGCAAATTACTCTTTCTAAATTGGAGTATACTTCATTTTTATTTGTAAGCTTCAGCTTTACTATAGACAGTAAACACTACATTCCTGAATATTTCTTTTTATTATATAAAAAACCCTGTATTTTTCCAGGCTAGCTGAAGTTTTCCTATGCCTTCAGAAAGGTTTTTTTTCCTAGTCTGCCAATCTCTTTATCTCCTTCCCATTCCTTCCTGCCCAGTTCAGAGATGTTCTGCTTTGAAAACTCCCCTAGAAGTATCAAATTAAGTATTTATATTAATCATCCCAACAGACTATTCAAGATTTTCTTTTTAATCATGATGCACCCTTTCCTGCAACCAACTTGAAATGCTTTTTTAAAAAAAAAAAAAGCGCAACTCCTTCTCCAGAACCCCACAGCTTGTAGCACCCAATCCAACACGTTTTAACACACATGAAAGTAGTATAAGGAGATAAACGTATTAAAAGATAAGCCAATTATACCACCTCACACAATTATGTTAATCAAATGCATATATTCTTCTGGAAGAGCAGGCACTAAATCAACATTCTGTATACCTATATGAAGGCTAAACTTGGCTTATGTAAGAACTTCTAATAAATGTTAATTAAAAAAAATGACATAAAAAGCATTATTGATATTATGATAACACTATGTATATACACATATATTTATATACCTAGCTAGAACTTGGTCTGAAATGCTAATTTAAAATCTGGTTTGTATTAAATCAACAAAACCCCCCTGGTTTTCAAAAGCATATTATAGCTTGTAAATAATTAGGTTTAACGTCTATTTTACAGTAAGTTTCCATCTGTTTAAAAAGTGATAGCTAGGTAACTGCCCTGCTATCATTATCTCTAAACATTCACATATTTGTGTCCTGTGAATAGGTGGACAGATTGCTCTGTACTACATGATGGAT
>NW_009646622.1:135784-154697 GCF_000708025.1 Charadrius vociferus | reverse complement strand
TCCCAGGGCTTCCCTCGGAAGACTTCAACTCCAGAAAATTTTGTAGGACAATGTTCTCACACAGTAAATCCTTTTAAAAACAGAAAGAAAAAAGAATACTGTCAGAAATAGCCTGTAATATCACTTTCGTACAGGTACATGATAGCTTGTTGTCATTTAATGGCTTCAAGATGCATGATTACTCACAAAGAGCTCCTCTGGGATTCAGATCACTGGTGTTAAGCTTTTCCTTTCTATCTGCAGTGCGTCCTTACAAGTGAACCCAATGCTTGGTTGCAAATACAGATGTAGAAAAAAAATGGGTAAAATGCCTTTGCGTGTACTATCTTAAGGAGAAGTTTTTATTAGCAATACACTGCAAAAGCATTACTGAAACACAAGCCTTCTAACATTTGAAATCCAAAGTGTACTTTCGCTCCTAAGTAAGCTGAGTATTGGGGATGGGTCCAAGATTATGAACCAAAGATCCCATGCACACAGTAAGTGTGGAGATATGCTAATTACCATCACACAGACTATCCACAGTGCCAAAAGTATGCAAAGGTGTTGTCTGGGGTCACCCAACCTGTCAGCAAAAGGAAGCACAGATTTGGAAGCCACATTCACAGGATACTGTGTAGAGCCAATAAATATGGAAATACTTGCAGACCCAGCCATACTCTTCATGGACATGGCCTACTGCATTTGCCTTGTGCTGTTACACATAAACTTCCCACCTCAGTTCTCCAGTTACTAGAATCAGAAAGCATCTGCTTTATTAAACTAACAACTAATTTTTGGAAGACATGCTTGAGGCAAAGTCAATGCACAGTGTCACAGTTTGGCTCAAGCAATAGCAGTAGAAAAGTCAGTATTAACATCCTCATATTTTCTTTCCCCAGTACTTCACCGAATCACAGAATGGTTAGGGTTGGAAGGGACCTCTGGAGATCATCTAGTCCACCCCCCCCCGCCAGAGCAGAGTCACCTACAGCAGGCTGCACAGGACGGCATCCAGGCGGGTTTGGAATGTCTCCAGAGTGGGAGACTCCACCACCTCTCTGGGCAGCCTGTGCCAGTGCTCCACTACCCTCAAGGTAAAGAAGTTCCTCCTCATGTTAAGATGGAACTTCCTATGTTCAAGTTTATGCCCATTACCCCTAGTCCTATCACTGGGCGCCACTGAAAAAAGACTGCTCCCATCCCCCTGGCATCCTCCCATTAAGTATTTGTAAGTATTAATAAGATCCCCCCTCAATCTTCTTTTCTCTAGACTAAAGAGACCCAAGTCCCTAAGCCTTTCTCCATAGGAGAGATGTACTTCTTTTTAGTTTATTACAGATCGAACAAAGATATCTCTTGTTTTTAAACAAACCTGAGTTCACACTTCATCTAGGGCATATAAAATTATTTTCATTGATTTCACCAGGTTTTTGATCAGGCCAGTCATACTGTGCTTGGCAGCTAAAAAAAAAAAACCCCATACATCCTACCTCCCTAAATGCCCAAAGGAACTGTAAGAGCAAAATGTACCCTGAGAATAAATTTGAACAAGTATACCTACCAGTATTAGCAGCACTCTGTTAGCAACCAGCATTTCAAACTCACTGGGAAGAGGCTGTGCTAAAATGCAGGAACGAGAAAGGAGGGGGTCACATGGAAAATACTGTTGCAGGGCAAAAGGTGTTTACAAAACACTTCCACATTACTCTTCAAGATATTTGGTGAGGAACAGTATAGTACAGTGATGCAGTGCTCGTCTTCTGGCCCTTTCTACTGTTTTCTGTTATCTTTGCAGTCTACCTCTTTGCTCTTCCTTTTCTCCACCACCACTAATTCCCTTACATCCTTTACCTCACACAACCCTGCTTGCATTTGTACACAAACCCACCCTACGCTTTGCCTGTCAGAGATTGTCCTGGTGCCACCGCTTTGCCATCTTTCCCTCCCAAGGCTACTGACACTTGTTGAATTGAGCTTAATTTAGCAACAGTCAGGAAGATGAGGAATCATCTCTGAAAAGCTAAAGCTTTAATATGAGTGCAATGGAATACTACAGAATTAGAAAACAGGTATAAAACTCACTGGAAGTAAAACAACGTGATTCGGAGCAAGATTTTCAGGAACACTTGGATGGCTAAAAGCGCAGTTAGGTGTTGACACAATTTTACATATCTGATTTTTAAAATACTTCTGAAACTTTCAGTCTTTATGTCACACAGGCCGGTCAAAAAGCTGACCTCTCTTTCCTTCCTCCCTAATCCCTCCAGTTTTTCAACTGGCACGGCCAGAACGGTAAAAAAAATGCCACAAAAAGCATATAGTCTATACCATCCCTTCAAGAAGGCCCACAGAGATTTTAATCAGGCTCTGCTGATCAGTTTTGGGTTTGTGACAGATTAGCAGCTGCAGGCAGTCAAACCTTCTTTTTGACTGCTTGCTCACTCACCTTTATTACTACTAAAATAGAAGGTGTCTTTGAACTGAAAACTACAATTGGAACAACAGATAATATCAGCTCTTCAGAGTACCCATTCTCCAAACAAGGTTCCATAATGCACATGGAAAATCAATGGACTCAGTTTTTTGAACAGATTCATGGTAAATATTGAATAAAACAAATGTTACTGAACTTTTTGGACAAACACTATTTGTTATACCTTTGGATTTTCTGCTTCTTTTTTTCAATCACACTGAAAATACCATTCATAGACTACTTCTAACTGTAGAAAATTTAAAAATAAACTGCATCCTTTTTCATATAACTTCAAGATACAACACATAACAAGTCACCTTTGTACCACCTACTATCTGAAATAAACAACAAGAGATATTTATAGATTTCAAGGAATATGGGATTTTAACTCTTATCTAAATACAGTTCATATTAAAAATGACCAAGTTATTAACAGAATTAAGACTTTTTTTTTCCTGTGCTTGTAAAAATTCTGCAGTCTGAATAGCTCAGTTCTAAAACATGACGTTGACTCCTGAAGAGAAATGTTATTTAATTTTGATACGTATTTCAGTTCCTTGTCAACAGGCTCTCTACTGCCAACCCTTTTCCTTTGCAGAGCACAGGTCTCTAAATTCAGAGTTGTAAAGAATGTTGTGGTGAATTTCTTTAATTCATTAGCAATTAACGAAAGGCAAAGAGGAAGAATTACTATCCTACATTGCCACACAGGAACAACCACCCAGGCAGACATAAACACACCTCCCATGTGATAATTACATAGCAGCTTTGGTTCCTAGTTTTATATATTACCTCACCATATATTATCCTGATTTAGGCTTTTATGGGTGCAAAGCGATTAATTTAAAATCATGGCAAATGCTTCAAAGTTCTGCAGCATTTCAGAAGAGATGCTCCAGCTGTATGCAAGCAGAGTTTATAGAATACACTGAGCAGGAAGATCAAATGCTTCCAGTGTTGATAGGTACTGGTTGCACAGGCTGCTTGAAAAGGCAGTGCCTTTTCAAACATATTCTTTCTGCATATCTGTAATCTCTTTTCTGGCTAAATTCACTTCCTCTCCCGTACTATCATCACTGTCAAGTTTTTTTAAAACCTGAGATGTATCACATTCATTCGGTAATAAGCTTCACCAGGACTCCTGCCCCAAAGGACCTGGCTCGGGAACCTGCAGTGTCATAATAGTTTTGCTGTTATCATCTTGACTCAGTTCCTCCTTGTCATTGAGAATGTCTGATAAGAAAAATTCCCTTCAACATGTCTACGTAATTGGGTAGGAAACGCTTTTCTGATCTAACACATGTTTGAGTCTAAAAAAGTATTTCCTTTTCTCAGCTGGTGAATTTGCTTTGCTACCTTCTGTACCTAAAGAACATAGAGACACAATGAATAATGCATTAAGAACGGTTACATCAACTGACAACCAAATTACTGCATTTCTTATGCTGGCTTGGGAAATACAGCTCCAATACAATTCAAAGTAGTAAATGGTCCCAATGGCAGTAAGGATTCTGAGATTACCTTCTCTGAAACACACCAAGATTACTTAAAAACCAACACACCCAAACCCCTCAAAACCCTAAGCATCTCTTCATAGCTCCTTCCTTTCTCTGCTGTCTTATCTCAGAAGCAGTAAGACTAGCCAGCTTAAATGCTGCTTCCTGTCTTCCTATTTACACAGCCCCCCTCATTTGGAGACAGGGCAACCCACTCATGGACAACAAGAAGGCCTCTCCTACTTCAATGACCAGAAGCTGGTAGAAAACTTGTCAGGAGTTGAACATCTTTTGTCTAAAGCTAACAACACAGCGCTGGGTTTTCTAGCACAAATAGATCGATGTAAGTAAGATTAGTAACTAACCCGCCACAGGGCTTCTTAGCTAAAAATGAGTTTTGCAAGCTGTTATGCATCCCCAGCTTCCATATACTGCTTGTTGAAGCAGCGGTGATTTTTTAAATTTAAATCTCTGTAGCCCCTTGGATGGAGTTTCTGCACTTAGGTTTTACTCCAAGGAACACTGGGATGGGAACGCAGTAGGCAAGTTATAGACAGAATGACTACGGGTGGTGGTTAATGGTAGGCTCCTGCTTGCCTGATAGGCCAAAACCAGCATTGAAAATCTAGACTTTCTCTAGTTACTCATAACAAAACAGCTTTCCCAAACCTCATGGGAATCTCTAAGGATATGTTCATAGGACTTCAAGAAAAATGCATGTTCTAATTTGGTTTTGCTTCAGGCTTAGGCTGGGCTTGGTGTGGTCTATTGATAGATGCTTCCAACAGGGGTTTCTGGTTTGCATTTTGCTTGCTTGTTACTTTTTGTAATAACTGTTGTTTTGATTGCTATGGAACACTGCCTAGCACCACGCTTTTCTCAGATCTAAAATTAAGTAAACTTACAGTAGCAACATAGTAGCACGGAGCTCATTCTTCAAAAGGCAGTCTGCAAAGCGCTGCCTGGTAGTCTAGGGCTGACTAAATAGCTCTAGCTCTTTCATTTTACCCTGTTACATAACAGAAGATGAAAATGCAAACATCCGGCTAATTTCTAAGCAAGCAGCTCATGCATTCAAAACTAAAACTAAATCTCTGATTTCTGTGACAAGGTTCACCAAGTGAAAGCAGCGCCTGTACCATGTCTCTGTACCACGCTCTCACCAGCTCATTATGGAGAAGCTTTGAGCATTTCTGGATGAAAGTCCTACCAACTATTTGCCGCCCTTCAACAATTAGCTTCATCACAAAGCTGAAAATTACCTTGGCACAGAACGGAAGGGTAGGTGAGAATATAGGTAATTCACTAATTCATTTCATGGGCCCATGACCACATTTACCTCCTTAGCCACTTGAACATAAGTCATGAATGAATCTCAAGACTCTGCTTTCTGGCTTAGCTAGAGTTGCCTCAACTCAATTATATTTGGCTTGCCCTGTCCTGTCTTCCCCCCTCTACCTCCTCCACCCCACACCTTCATTCTTCACTGGACTTTTGCCAGGGAATTTAGCTCATGGAGTGGAACAATATCCAACTACACATGAGCCGCGGGGCAAAGTACTGTGTAACCCCAACCCAGTCCCATGACAAGTGCTCCAGCACTGCTACAGCTGTACCAACTGGACAGGGATCACTATTCGAAGGTTTTCTAGCCTCTCTGCAACGAAGAGAGAAAGAGGAAAAAATTCTGTCATGAAAATCCCTGTGGGATGTAGTATCAATGGGAATTAACAAGGCTTTCTACACTGCAAGAAGTATTTCTCATTCTTAGCGTGAAGGTTAGACATAGCGAGCTGCCTATTTAGAGGCTGCTTGGCCGACTGGTGTTTAGAAGAATGTGTTTTGTAGTTTGTAAATGCTCTATAAATGCATGATAACCATATTATCTATATAGCAAGAGAAGAGCATAGACCCAAAGGCAGTTTTATTCTTGCAGAAATTTTTACTTACTTCCACAGCTACAGTACAGCCATCAAGCAGTGGGAGTTTAGTATAGAAGAGCATAACTTCTGTGCTTGAAGATCTATTAATTTTCTGCTTTAAGAGGACAATAGCAAGTGTTTCACCCTCTTTCCTACAATCTAGATTTCTAGCCATATGAGTAGTTGTTCAATTGTATGATTACTCAAACCCTCTCCTGCATTTTAATTCACTGTACTGTGGGCTTCTTCATGGCGAATAGTTCGCAATTCCATTATTTCATTTTATCTCTGAGTAGCTGCAAATACAGATCGATCCTTGTTACCAATCCAATTCAGGAAGCAGTTAAATGACTTACTGTTACGACAAGGTCCATAAATGTTGCAAATGTTTTTCAAAGCAAGTACTTTTGCCTAAAGTCTCTCAAGAGATAGTTACAACCAGGCCAACCTGGCGCTTCAAATCCTGTTTTGGCTTTTGTTCCCTTTATCTATCTGCCATCAGCCTCTGTTCTTGATGTGAGTTCAGGTTACTCTATCACAAGATTTTCTCCGCTTGCTCTTTCTACTCCCCTTCGGGTTAAGCACAGCACAGATTTTTCTTCATTTCCCTGTAAGAAGTTTATAACAGCTGTAACAAACATCTCGAAGACATCTTAATTTGCAGGAAAGAGGAAAACGAATACCTTACTCTTTTTGGCAAGTCACCTGTGAAGTCAAATATTTCTGCCTGCATGAGACCTTTGCTACACTAACAGTAAAATTCTGAGTTTTATGCTCAACTCTTTATCCTACCAAATGTATTTCATCCCTTTTTATACCCTGCGGGTTAGAAGTAATGTTTACATGTGCTCAAGCAACAGACTCGGATCAAAAGTTCAGCTTCTGCTCTGCTTCAAAAGCAGTTCTGCCCAAGAAAGTACCTGCTGCAATAGACATTTCCAATAGCACTTGCCCTAAAGCACATTCACTGGCACTGTAACTCAGAAGCCTTTAGAGAGCAAGAAAAAGGCCTGTTAAAAACTTACTGACAATTCAATAGAACTTGTAAATGATCTTATAGAGAGTAGAATAGCAGACTTTTCTAAAGTGACTCGAGAAGGGGCACTGTATTGAGTGACAGACAACATCTACCTTTACCGGAATGTAGTTTTCACAGCAGTCTCTACAACTTCCTCTGGGATTTCCAGCTTCAATAGCTGTCTACATTTTGGACTGTCAAACCCCACAGAGTAGATTTTGCTTTAAGTTTATTTTGTCCGCACTGAAGGTCTGACAACACTGCTAGAATTTTTATGGATTTTTATATCAGATTTTTATATTTCACAATTTTTTGAAGACTATGCTACCAACTTGGATTCTTGATTAATGAAGATGACTTGGTAAAAATGACAGAATAGGAACATTACATTGTGTCATGTCCTTTTTGTTTACTCTAAGACTGCAACTGTAAGACTTCACACTCCAAAGTACATGTCAAAGTGATCCTTCAAAGACTGAGCTAATATTTGAAACCTGTCATCTCCTGTAAGTGGTGTCACACTTGGTCTCACATCAGGTCCAGTAATGTGCCTCCATGCTGACCCATGAGTCTATAGCTGCTGAGGTATGAAAAGCAAGTCATATGAAAGATTGCAGATTGAACACTTCAACAGCACTTCAGAATGTATTCATTATTTAAGAGCTCGTAAGTATGGAAATTGTCATCTACTATCTCTCTAAGCAGACAAACCATTTCAGGCCAGGTCCAACAAACACCAGTTATTACAGATCAAGAAGCAGTATGGTAGGGCAAAGGGTCAGATGCCCTTCTGCTTAGATTCTGCTTGGCTTAACAGGGAGAGGAAGATTTCAAGCTGAATGACCCTCACTGATGGGCACAGCCTACAATATAGAGATTCCTCAGGTCTGCGCTGTCCTTTGTGAATGTATCACAAAACTATAGAGATAAATGAGATGTTCTCACCCGGGGATGCCAGGAAGCCTTTGCCAGGTTCTTGGCTATGTTGCACTGGGAAAGACAAGCCCTGAAGTAGTGATACTGAGCTGTTTTCTTCTCATGTCAGCTCACCTGTTCCTACAAATGTAATACTCTTACTAAAACCTAGAGGATTGTTTAAAGAAATATTTTCTATTGGCTTTGGTTTCCTTCCCTCAAAAGGGAGTTATATAAATCAAAATGTTGTCAGTTCCCATGCTTTTTTTCCCCTCTTCCTCCTCTTGCTTCTGCAAAACATATGTTCTCCAGTTTATCTAAAGGAGAAAAATTACACGTTCTTTCAGTTGTACAAGTCAGCAAGGCAGTGCTCTGCATCTTCCCCTGACCACCATGAAAGAAGAAAGGTTTCTGGCACCCCATTAGGAACACCCAGAATCCCGATGTTCCCAATGGTTCATATAGCAATATACATAGCAGGGTTTCGTTTGTCACTTTTCTGGCATACACTCATTCTCTGTTGGCTGGCTCAGCAGTACTTAGCAATTGTTCCTTGCTTATGTGGAAATATTTCTTGGATTAGAATTCAGTCTCTCTGTGCAGCTTATTTGTTGAACTATGTGGTAACAGAAATGTTATTTGGCCCTTAAATCACCGTTAATAGAAACATAACCATGACCGAACTACCTTGGATATACATATGATATGCAATATCATGCACAACAAGAGGCATTGTATTAAAAATTTCTATTGAGTGTCAATGGTTTTAGTTACTACCTATAAAATTACACATAATGAATCCCATAACATTTCACTTACTAGTGTTTCTGTCTATAACAAATACTGACCTGGGAACTGCAAAAGGAGTACCACACTGATTCTCATAATAAAAGGGTTCCTTGCAGTCATTCTACATAATCCTACATAACTTGCAGTTTCCAAGTTTGTGATCCTTTGATGCTTATTTGGCTACAAAAAGAAAGCCATGTCTCCAGATAATGAAGGAAAGAAAGGTTGTCCCGGACCATTTGAAGTCTGAGAATATTTGATTCTTTCATTGCTTACAGCTATGCTTGTAAAGGATCAAAAAGATTTTTGCAAGACTAGCTTAGTGTAAAGGCTTATTTCCGATTTGTAGCACAACCAGTGACCATAAAGAAGGTATTATCCTTGAGAAGCAGTTGCACACAGTAATTAAATAGCAGACTACAGATCATTTCATACAACAGGGAGAGGGAGTGGAGAGCTGTTTCAATATGGAAACAACTCCTGTAGGTAGTCTACATTTTAGCCAGAAAGCTTGAATTCATCTAGAAGCTACGATCCCTGCTTACTGAAACCTTCAATCTCTTCTTACTCTTTTTCACTTGTTCTGGAAATCAGCAGACACCCAGGTTGCCAATAGTGACTGCATCTGATTTCCTTCACGAAGCCATGCCTAATTACCCAAGTGGAGCACTAAGACCCAATAGAATAAAACAGATTAAAAAAAAAGTCTGCAGCTTAGTTCTCCACTGAAATTTATCTCTATGAGAACAAAACTTTCCTCCTACTAGAACCTGAAGTGAGTGTTATAGTATATAGAAATGGAGAAGAATCCCAGTAAACTTAGTTCTCCACTGAAATTTATCTCTACGGGAACAAAACTTTCCTCCTACTAGGACCTGAAGTGAGCGTTAATGGAGAAGAATCCCAGTAAGCAGTCTTCTAACAATCCTTACTATATTTGCTTATTTTCAAAAGTGCAAAGCAGCAGGACGCACAGACAGCTAAGCCCAGAACATCAAACACTGTTAAAAGAAGGGTGTTTGGATCCCACACAAAAGAACAAAAGAGACAGCGGCGGACTAAGAATGCATGATGAGTCCTATTTATGATAGATTAGTATCTATGCAGCTGAATTAAAAACAAGCTTGAAACAAGGACATAGATAAGGCACCTGATGCATACTGCTTCAAAGGAATTCAAATCTATTTTGGGCCTCATTTAAGTGAAAGCAGTTTATATTTCCTGATCAGACCCCAGGATCAGGGTTATGTTATATCTAAGTCACTGGCCTTGGGAAAGATGTAACCAGGCTGTCAGTAGACTTGAGGGTTACACCAAGACAAAGGGAACCTCTCCCTTCTCATCCAGGGAAGAGAACAGAGCTTGTGCTGAGCTAAGGGTAAAGTGAACTTGGTAAGGGAATTCACATGTGGGATCCTGTTGCGAACATGATTTTCTTTTAGTAAAGAAATTCACCTTTACTCAGAATATGTCCTCTTTGTATCACAATTGAAAAGTGGGCTGTCCAATCACAAAGCATTGGACTTACGGGATCATGAAGAGAGAAATCAGAGGTCCAGTCTGAGACTAGGACCAGGGTTTGTGTAAAAAGAATAGAAAGGATTTCCAAAGGAACCTAAGTGACCACCTGTGACTGAAATGCAGTTTTATATATGGAGGACAGAGAGCACCCCCTCTATATTGGAGGAAGAGAGTACCTCTATCCAAAACAGTGAATAACCTACCAGTGTATGCTGCTGTTTTGGGTCTGAGCTATGCATTTTACATCTCCTAGGTATTGTACACATCCCATTTTCCAGACAAGCACTTAAAGAGCTAAAAAAAGGTGAAGGTGGACATCAGCACCACCCTTTTCACTTTTGCTTGAAAAGAGTGTCTCTATGCACATAGTCTGTGGGGAACCTGATCCTACCTAAAAGCGTTGAGCATACTCTAAGTGTATCTACTGGACTGGGACAGATAAGAATTTTTAAAATTTCAGTCCCTGGTGGCAGATGATTTTCCCCCCCCAAAAATATTAATGTGTAAACTCTGAATATCCTCATTAAATTTGCAACTCTACTAATTATAGTCTTGCAACTTACTTCCCTTTTGAGCTGCCTACATTGTAGATTCAAATTTGTACTGTGCCATCCTCAGAGAAAACGATATTTTAGATCCAAAGCAATAGAAGATTTCTATTTTAGACTGTACTCTCTGAGGTACCCTGTAGATGCCTATTTAGAATACATGAGCAAGCAACATATCTAGACATCAAGGTAACTGCACGAGGCTTTACCGAGCCCTTAAAAAAAAGCCTGTATAACCTGAATACAAAATAGCTGCAGCACAGCAGGCTTAGAGAAGTGGATTCTGTTTATATCAGCTGAAGTGTTGCCAGATCCTAAGTGATCTGAGGTCACAGCTAGATCTAACAGACTCTTTCTGTGACCACAAGCAAGCCTTGCCTCACACAGAGATAGCTCTAGACAACATAGTGCACCGCAATGCTGCAAAGACCCACCATAAACAGTCCCAGAAGCAGCACTGTGGCTCCAGTACAGCGTAGGGTCTCAGCTGCTCACGTGGTGTGTACTGCCATGCAAAGGTGGCCAAGACTAGTTTTACATATGTGTATCACATTCTTGATGGATATAGATCTTTAAGGTCTTACACTACAATGCCAACAGAAAGCACCAGGAGAATGGAAATGTGAAAAATAAGCTCTTGAGCTCTGCATCTTGGTTACCCAGCTACAAAAAAAGAAACAGACCTCTGCCTCTTATGGTGATAACTGCTACAAGAAATCCTGTGCGTCAACAGTATGTAAAGTGCTACCTAGAAAATCTTCACCATATTTTCACTGCTCACTTGATAGCTCTCAAAATATTCTGACTTGGCAAAGGGTAGAAAAATCATGATCAGACAAATTGTTTCTAAAAAAAGCTTGATTTACAACAGATTCTGTTTAATTCTGTTTGCAGACAATCCTGCTGCTGGGAGAAATTGATCTTGGCACTGACCTGTTAACATAATGCTACCAAGGGTGAGAATGAACCATCAGCATCACAGCTACAAGAATGTAAGTAGTACCGGCTGCCAGGTTTAGATGCGCATATCACAGCTACTCACAGTGATGCAAAACGTTTGTAGGAAGAGTTATTGCTACTAAGAATAGTCTGCTCAACCTCTTTACATAAATAATAAAAATGCCTTGCTTTTTGCAACTATTTCTTCCTGCTAATTACTGGGGTAATATGCGTTGAGCTTATGATGCCTTAAAACCTGAAGAATGCAAAACATAAAAATACTTGAACTTCTTATTAAGAAGAAATATTCTGCTTTTAAAGTGCTTTAAGGAATAAGACGACCATGAATTTCAGAGTTTATGTGGCTATTGGTCTGCAGCTACTCTGCTACACACAAAGGACAGGTACAATGGAATGAGTTTATCCACCTCTCTGTCCTGGGCTTGTTATTTAGTAAGACTATAAAAGGGGCCATGAAGAAAGTGCTTAGCTCTGCACTGGTCAGCAAAAATGTTAAGTGATTTTGTTTGTTTGATCTTTGAATCTTCTTAAGTAGTTACTAAAATCCACCAACATCCTGTCTGCATTATTTCCTCCTATGTTGAAGGGCTTGCTGTGATACAGTATTGCACCTCAAGCCACTGAAACAGAGTTAAAAAAAGTTGGATTGCACCTCAGAACCACACAATATTGAAAGATTTGCAGGACAATAGGAAAGTCTCATGTTAAGGTAAATACAGTCATGATGATATACTGAAAATCTTTCCCTTAGGTTTTACTTTTCTTTTTCCCCTGCTATCTGTTCTCTGACCATGAGCTACAGAAGAGAACTACCAGACTCTTCACTGCATAGCATGAGATGTTTCCATCTTCACATTCCCAGGTACAAATCTTAATCCTGCAAAAGCTATGCTGGACCTTTATCAGCTGGAAATAGAGATACACAAGTACGCTTCTGACAGTCTAAGTACATGTTCAGCATAGACTTTCACCTGCCTCTAATTTGAAGACAGAAAAGTACAAATCATGAGTGATATGTCTAGGGAGGAAGTCAATCACTTGTCATCAGTTGATAAAGCCACAGAACAAGATGTTCACTCCTGTTTTGTGGTTTTTTGTGGGTTTTTTTTTTTTTTTAGTATGAGGGTAACCACTTTTGTAACAATAATATTTTCTAAATAAACCATCATGCTACTTATTTGCACAGTTTTCTCTAATAAAGGCATTTATTTTCCTGAATTTTTATTTTCTCTTCTCCCTAAACACTGACATTCCCATTTAAACATGGGCTTATATATTAAGAAAAAGGTTCCGTTTGTACCCTTCTAGCTTACACATAAGGCTGACATTTTTAAAGATTTGGAGCTGAGCTAAAAGTTACTTGTTTTGGGAACATGATATTAAGACAGTTAAGTGTGATCATGATACATGTTACAATTTGGTCTCAGAAGAGAACATGAGAAGAGGGAACACCCAGCTGATAAAGTTCTTACTATTATTAGTCTTTCATAAATGCTTTTTTCAGCTGTTTCTCACACATTTGATGTTAATCAAAACAACGTATTTCAGCTAGAACAAATAATAGATTTTCCCTTTTTACTTGGAATTGTATTATTACAATCCATCTAGTTCCTCATATGTGGTGAAATGCTCCTCCAAATAACTCGCAAATGGAAGCATGCTGTTTATGCCATATGTGAGCTATATTAAAAATATGTTGAAGCAGATGAGAGAAACTATGAATATGCTACATTTCACAAAAAACTCTTGGATACTGCCATGAACAAAGACAATGCTCACCCCTTAGTTCCTCCTGAAGGGAAAAAAAAAATTCTTATATATGGGGTCTAAGCATGTGAGGCATGTGTCTGTGTACTTAGTATTCCAAAAAACAAACGACATTAATGTCACACCCAGCCTTTTCAAAACCCAAGTTGTAGAAACCCTTCTGGGCTAACAAGAACTGACAGTAATTGTAGCAGTCAACACTGCCCCCCAGTGTGGGCTGCTCCAAATTCATTCTACAATGGCTTCCTTTTTCAGGGTTAATAAATACATTTGGAGTGTATTGTTGATTATGTCGTTCCATGACTTAATTTATTTTACTAAAATGATTTTAAAAGCTATTGTTTATCAACCATTGCTCTCCTTTCTATGAGCTACTGCAAAAATATAAAGGAATGTGTAAATTTAGGAATATTGGTTTTATCACTTATATTTGCTTTCTGTTGTGTTTAGTGTTTTTTAAAAGTTCTACAGGCCCAGTGGATCAGGTGTTGTGTTTCCTATAGTGTGGATTTGCTCTCTGTAATTCTATTTCTATGTATTTTATCTACAAGCAAATTTGATGGTTCTTGCAAAAGTCCACCAAAAAGCAGGGAGAACATACTCATTTAAGCACATACCTGTCTCCTCAGTGAACGCCATGAGCTTGTGATATCCTGCTTGTGCAGGTGTATTTGCATATAAGGACCTAATCCAAAATGCAACAGGAGACTCTTCAGTGGACTTTGCGAGAGACAAAGTACTTCGTACTTTCATACACTGAGCACTCAAACTATCATCTAACACAAATCACACAGAATACATCCAGAAAGTGTCAAACTCTACAGAAGCAGCTCTGCTGAAATCAAGAGCCTTCAACAGGCAGCGTTATGAGTCTGTGAGCAACTGCTCTACCCGCCACCTCTAAACTGTCCTACCTGCACAGCATCCCTGCGCAGTCAGGCAATGCACCACCACGCAGACAACCAAGCTAGTTAGCATTATCCCAACTGGGCAAGCAAAAACATTGTGAGGTACGCAACACACAGAAACATTTTGCAAGAACATCGGCAGATTTTTAAGAGACAGTAAAGAGAATCAAAACATAGTTACATTACCATCCCAGCAGACTTCTGATAGTCCATATAGCATAAAAAAAGAAAAAACTCTTTCAAATCAATAAACCCCTCCACCAGCCTCAAAGCATTGGGAGCTGTTAATCTCTAAATATATGATTCATCTCATAGTCAACTCACCACATGTATATACACAAACATCTCAATCTCATTTCGAAGTATCTGGGATTGTTATAGGCATAGCTGATCTTAATTTATTACTAAATTACCTTTTTTCTATCATTCATCTAGAATATACTACTGAATTTCAATCCCGGATAGCATTAAAAGACAGCATTAATGCAACACTAAATTAGTATGCTGAAGTACTCCCAATCAACAACTTGCAGAAAGTTCAATTTAGCCACATATTCTCTGTGTTTTATATTAACGTATTGAACAATTACTGGAGTTTTCATAAGGAAAAGAAGGGGTTCCTAAGTAGTTTTGCTGCTAGCAATTGAAAGAAAGTTTCCATAAATTTTGGATTGATCATCATTTCAGATCACCTATGTGTGTCTGCAAGATTTCAGTATTTCTACCGTTACAGAAAGTACTGTAGAGAGTAACATACATAGTCCAAAATGTATACAGCTCTGTGCATGAACTCATACCTCAGACATCAAGGAAACAGAGCTGGTCAAAGCCGTCCACTGAGGGACTGCTTTTTGCAGATTTTGTGCACACACTTCACTACACTTCTGTGAGGACACTACGCTACATTCCTGTGTCACACAGGACATTCTTTCAATACAGAGAAGCACGTATTTTCCTAAATTAAGACACTTCCCAGAACTATTCCATGAAATGGTAGTATGCAGGAAAAGCTTAGCACCAAAAGCAGCGTGGTCCAAATACAAACTATAGTATACTAAGTCCAATATAAAATTAAATCAGAGCTTGCTAAAAATTATTCTGATACTAGTTTTCCTAAGAGCACCAGTTACAGTACATATGTTGGAGAACTAAGTATTATGGAAATGTAGTGTTTTGCTGGTCGCAGAGGAGTAAGAAGTATGGGTTTGACCTGCATGTGTGGAGCTGAAAATTTGTACTGAAAATGGGGGAAGGGTAAGCCCCAAGGTGCTAATGACAAGCCATTAAATAGCGTAAGACAGTCAACGTGCTGTAATTCTCTACCAAAACATACCATAGAGAAGGTGGCTGGAAAGCACATTACAATCAAGAAGAAAAGTAGGCAGGCTGTGATTTAATCTTCAACTGTCATGTGAAAAATGAATAATCCCATTGTTTCCAACCACTAGAAAACAGCTGTTTTGCGACGCTGGTGTTTGTAGCTGTACTTGGCCACCAGGCTGTGAAGTAGCCACGTTCTCAAACACTCTCCTTTCCTACATTGCATGGTGCAAACTCCTCAGTTCTGGTGCACACCATTACGACGAGTTCCCTGGTTTGGTTTGTATTGCATCTGATCTTTGAGTAAATAAATTCTGATGGAATTGCAGCTCAGCTTGGCTTCTCCTCAACCCCCTGCTGGCACCAGCAGTTGTTCCCAGTCTTTCTATTGCCAGCAATACAGGAGGTTTCATGCCAGGCAATTGCAACCGCTAGTGTCAAGGGTCAGCTCCACAGCCTCTTGTCTTTGTCACCAGCTCTCACAGCTGGCTGGCATCGATTTATTCTATTCTTTCAGTTTACAATCAGCTTGAGACTTTCTTCCACACAAAGTTTGCTTCCTCCTGTGACCCTAGTAACCTTTACTAGAAATAATTTATATTGCTAAATCCTGAGCTAGTTTGGCTGCGCCCCTGGGCATCGATTCAGTTTCTCTGTCCTTTCAACAACCTTGTGAACATATATGCAGTTGTCAGATGCCATCAAGTGGCAGAACACATTTCACAGTTTTCTATTCTGCACTGACACGGCCCCAGTATCAACCCCTGGGGTACCCCACTAATGACTGGCCTCCAGCTGAACTTCATGCCGCTGATCACAACCCTTGGAGTCCAGCAGCTCAGCCCATTTTTAATCTACTTCACTGTCCACTTATTTAGTCTGTACTTCATCAGTTCATCTATGAGGATGTCATGGGAGACAGCATCAATAGCTTTGCTAAAACCGAGGTAGGCAACACCCACTGCTCTCCATCTCCTCCACCAAGCCAGACATCACTCTGGAAAAGGCTATACAGCTGGTGAAGGATGAATTCTTCTTCGTGAATCCTTGCTGACTACCCCAATAACCATCTTGTCCTTCTTACGTTTGGAAACTGCTTCCAGGATTAGTTGCTCCATCACCTCCCCAGGGATCAACGTGAGGCTGACTAACCTGCAGTTCATCAGATCCTCCTTCTTGCCCTTCTTCAAGGCAGGGGTGACATTTCTTTCTTCCAGTCCTCAGGAATCTTGCCCCATTGCCATGATAACTCAAAGATTATTGAGAACCATCTCCAAGTCACTCTTCACACAACATTAGGAGCATCTCTGTTCTGGATTTATTAGTTGTGGGCTCCTCATTTTTAAGGAGGCTATAATAGCAGTGTAGAAAGCAATCTCCATTTTTATTTCTTCCACAGATAAACCTTTTCACTGGACCACCGATGGAATAAATACTAATTTACAGATTAGTAGTCCCAAGGCGCTACTGACAAGTCACTAAAGAGCATAAGACAATCAGACTCGTATCACTCCATCTGGTGGAGGCAAAAGCAGAATGTCTACTTCAACAATGATGATGAAACAGAAACATTTTGCCAGTGTTTTGCATATTTTGCATGTTTTTGCAAGAAAAAGACCTGAAGGAAAAGATGCTGGTTTCATGCTTGACCAATCTTCAGAGGCATTTCTTGACTTGAAACCAGGTCTCTGATCACCATCTTCCAACACAATCTCATTGCTCCAAGTCATTCCAGTGGATAGCTAGAAACCCCCAGAAAAATAGAAATCCAAATACATTCAGGACTGATGACAAAAGTACCTCATTGGGCAATGCTGTAACAATCTTACTGAAACAGGGATTATGCTATGGTATAGTTCTGTAGCTGTTAGACAAATGAGTTACCTTAGTAAAAAAATGAAGTGTTAATTCATAAGTCTTCTGCCCCTCCATTTTTCCTCAGGAAATTCGGAATCTCCAAGACAATAAATCACTTTGCCCTTCAGTTCTTTTAAGTAAAAATACTGAAGTCCTATCATGCTTTTCTAGGGCTCAAGCTACATAGAAAAAAAGAGTGAGAGCACTTTATTCCCTGCAACAAACCTGCAATAAGCCTGTGGGGAGGCAGTTTATGGCAAAAGTAGGAGAAACGTTGTACTACAGACCCAGTCAGAGAGCACTGAAGTAGGCTGTTCTTCCCTTTGAATTTTTTTTTCCCCTCCTACTTTAGTCTATCTTTGCATAATCTCTTTTTATTTTGTCCAAGTGAAGCAGCAAGAAATTCCCCCTCCTCTCCTTT
Source organism: Charadrius vociferus (assembly GCF_000708025.1). Lineage (NCBI taxonomy): Eukaryota > Metazoa > Chordata > Aves > Charadriiformes > Charadriidae > Charadrius > Charadrius vociferus. Next base: position 136,800 of record NW_009646622.1, on the reverse strand, counting down.
TTTTTTTTTTTAAATTGAGAATAACTGCTGGTACTCAGCCTTTGGTGGGAAAAAGCACAGACTGAGGCACAGTCCTGGCTCACTTCTCCCACATTATTCACTCTGATGCAGTTAGAAGCCAATGTGCACTAATTGCTGTGATCTCTCCATTTGGCTTTTAACTTAAATAGCCATCTGTAGAAGAATCTCAGCTGCTTTCAGCAGCCAGAAGCACTTGAAAACAGCAGCCCTCTAACATTGTTTAATTTTTACAACTCTGAGGTCACAAAAGAGACCACTAACTGTTTCAGTGAAACTCCATAGGATGGGCTTGGCTGGATGATTTGTTTCTGCTTTAGGATTTAATTTGAACAATATGGACTTCTCTCCATTAGCATAAAATAAATCAGCACTTTGCACTAGTTTCCCACGCATCACTTTCAACAGGCTGCCAACATTAGGATCATGTGGATAGATGACAAGCACTCCAACTACTTACATCCATTAGAGTCCATTGGTCACATCAGCTCTTGGTTTTGATCATTCTTTAAGTTGTATATCACTGTTACTTACTTCCCACAGTCACCAGGTTTAATATACACACATGCCTTGTAATTTAGCCACAGAGCATATTTAGACAGTCATAAATTCAAATCAGGTAGCAGGGATTTGAATAATGTAAGACATTTTCCCTCAGTAAGGCAGTTATTTGAAACACACCATAGCTGTACTTGCAGGATTTCAAGCAGATCAAGTATCAGAAACCATATTTTCCTTCCCCAGCTTTCCCTATTCATGTTAGCACATAAAATGCTGCTTTCTATATAAATGATCTTGTTCCATAAGTCTAACTGGGATAAGTTTGAGACTTACTGAACTGGACTCCAGTTACATCAGTTCATCTTCAAAATAACATGGAACGAAAAAAATGATCCAAGTTAATAAAGGTCATTGCACTAGCAGGAAAGACCAGGACATTTTTCTGTGAAAGACTTTCAGGTTTCTTCTCCCTATTCCCCGCACCCCGCGCCCCCCCC
>NW_009646622.1:124909-135714 GCF_000708025.1 Charadrius vociferus | reverse complement strand
CCATAGAGGATATCACAAGGAGACAAGGAAATGCAAAAAGCAAAAAAAATAGCATGTTCTAGGTGCCCCTACCCCTTATCAGCTGTACCATCTCATACCCTTACCGCTCACGAGGCCCACAAGGCCACACACAAACTCAGTTTAGTTCAGTTTCACACAGGTGGCCTCAGCCCCAGGGTGATGCAACATGGCTGCCAACCCGGCATGCTAGTCCAAAGCTGCCCCGACAGCCTCTGCCGGCAGCCCTCAAGGCTCCATGGTGCCCACCAACCCCTCCCCACAACACTACCCTGCTGCAAGCTTTCTGCCTTTGGCCACACAACGCACTCCTCACCTTCAGGCAGAGGAACAGCCTCAAGTCTGTCTCCCCCTGTAATGGCGGACCTCCCACCATAATGGCAACCACCTGCCTCCCCTCAGGGCAGGCAGACTGACCCACCCATGCATCCCATCCCATTCCAGAGGAGCTTTTAACCATTTTCTACCAAAAAGAATGGGAGCAGGAACTCACCTCATGCTGTGAGATGTGGCAGCAAGGCTGTCGGAGGCAACTGGCTTTTCTGAGGGAGGGCGCTGGGTGCCACAGCTGGCACCAATCAAGCTGATTACTGAGGGGGCTGTCTCTTCAGGGGAGGCCAACAGCAGCCTCTTTAAACATTTTTAAACTGCAGCCAGGGAAAGCCCAAATGAGTCAATGTTTCTTATCTGCACTGACCAACATGGTGCCGTGTAAAATGCTGTACTTCTCCATCTGATTGAGTTGTTCACCATTAAAAACAAAACCAAAAAAACCCTACAAAAATTAAAAGTTATTCCAAAGTTTTCCATTACACCTATGCCTATCGCGTTTCTGACCCACACCTGATACAGAGGATGGGTTAGTCCTACCGGAGGAGCCTTGCCAGTCAGGACACAGCCAGGAGCAGTGTGTTTTTTGGGGGGAGCGCCATACCGCAGCCACGGGTGTTGCAGCCGCCAGCCTGGTGGTGTGCAGAGGCCATACCCTCCATGGACCAAACCCCATGTTTTGTACTTGCTTTTACAACGCAGAGGAGCCCTCCTGGGGATCCCCGTGACTGTTTTCTGTAAGAGGCATGTTCAGTGATCAATTCTGAATACATGCTGGGGTGGGGGAAGCCCTAACAATTTGGGGAGCTCACGCCAGAGAAGCCACCAAAACCCCTGCCCCTGTGAAGAGGGGCGAGTGGAGGAATTCCCATATCCGTACAAGTCACCTCCAACAGCCCACGCTTTCTCCCCTGGCCTGGCTGCGTCGGATCCCTCTGGTGATCACCCTTCCCACAGTCCACCTTTAAATACCCAAGCCCCGTGGACTCTGCCATCCAGTCCTGCACCAAAGAAGGCAACATAGAAAGCGGGTTCACGCCGAGCCGGCATGATGGGAGCCACGAGCTTCCCTGCAGTCAGTCTCGCGCTTACTGCTTGATACGTTTCCTCACGTGTAAAACAAAGCTAAGTAAGTACCTGCAGTTTTTAGTTGTGTAACCATGAGTTCCGCATGCCAAGAAACCACTTAGAAATAACCACATTTTCTGGTTTTTTTTTTTTTTTTTTTTTTTTTTTTTTTTTTTTGGAGAAGCAGGTATGTCCTAAACTATTGATGCGCTAAGACACAGGATATAAATGTTTGGGGAGATTTAAAATTAAAAAAAAAGGAAAGCTATAAAACTAACCCGAAACTGAACTGGGACTTAGGCAGGAAAAACATGTGATTCCTGGCTCTGGGTCCAGCACACAGTGCTGCGTGCATCTGTTGTGGAGAGACTTTCCACAGTTTTGCAAACAACAGCAGAGCTCCAACATATTTACAAAACGTTCAGAAACACAGACTGCCGTTCAGCTTTCTGCACCAAGTGAAAATATGTATCCTATCCACCTTAAGGGGCTTACCCGTTTACCTATACCTAGACATTTCTATGATCATCTTTTCAGATAGTTACCTCCAGTCCAAATTATCTGTAATGCTTCTTGTCTAGACCAGTCCGTATATTGTATATGTAAAGTTACATGCCAGTTTTATTTAGGAAAGAAAGATGGACTTGCTGAAGAAAGAAGTTGAATATGTATCTAAATACCACAATAAAAGAAACTGCAGATGCTTCTCTGAAAACCATGACAGATTAAATATGCACTTTTTTTTCTAAACACCTCATATTTCAATTGGCAGCTATCAGCCACATTACTCTGCCTAACCCCAAAACAACACTTATACAGAAGCATCAAAATTTCATGCAGAAACGTTTTTTGAAAATGAGGGGATTTTTTTCTTAAGATTTTACATGGATAGACTAAACATTTCTAGATTTTTTTAAATATACAAAGATCAGATGCTGTCCACGTCCTCATCACCGAGGTTAGATCGAAAAAAAACCCAAATCGCCCCACATTCACATCTGAATTTTTGTGTAGGTATAAAAACTTAATGTTGCATAACTGTTACAGCAGTTTGGATTGAACCAAATATTGAACAAAAGAAGTAGCTTCAGATTTTGTGTTAACAAATGATCATTTTTCCTGTATCGCTGGACAATTCCAGCACAGCTGCAACCAGACTCCTTGGATGCAAAGTACTTCCTTCCTTGCATTCGCCTGAGATTACAGTGCTGCAACAGCTCAAAGATGTTTTGTTTTGTTTTGTTTTTTTTACCTTGGTAGGAGTGCAATAAGCCTTCAGAATGTGCATATGTTTGTATTTGCAGAGTAGGTTTAGATGGAAAAAAAGGGTAATATTTTGCTTTATGGGAGTAAAGGAGAAAGATTGGTACCATAGACAAGGATTTCATTAAGATGCAGAAATCCCAGTTCTCCAAAAGGGAAAAAAATTAAGCTTTTCTTGAAGATCTTTCATGAAACAATTTGTGTCGTCTTTTATCATTTCAGTCTCTTAAAGAGTGATAGCTGCAGAATTACACGATTGTCCAACTTGGTGTTGAAATCTGAGTTTTTCTTTAGCCTGTTTAAGCCCTAAATTCCATTCCAACCAAGTAAAGACAATTTTGACCAAAAAGCTGTTGCACCAGCATGTAATCTTCCAGTGTGTCATGGTTTAACCCCAACTAGAACCATGCAGCCACTCGTTCACTGCCCCCTGGTAGGACTGGGGAGAGAATCAGACAAGTAAAAGTGAGAAAACTCGTGGGTTGAGCTAAAGACAGTCTAATAAGTAAAGCAAAAGCCACGCACACAAGCAAAGCAAACCAAGGAATTCATTCACTACTTCCTATCTCCAGGGAAGCAGGGCTCCATCACATGTAATAGTTACCTGCGAAGACAAAATGCTATAACTCCAAATGTCCCCACGCTTCCTTCTTCTTCCCCCAGCTTTATATACTGAGCGTGACATTATATGGTATGGAATACCCCTTTGGTCAGCTGGAGTCAGCTGTCCTGGCTGTGTCCCCTCCCAACTTTTTGCGCACTCCCAGCCCACTCACTGGTGGGGTGGTGTGAGAAACAGAAAACACCTTGACTGCTTAGCAACTACCAAAACCAGTAGTGTGCTATCAACATCACTGTCATGCCAAATCCAAAATACAGCACCATACCAGCTGCTATTAAGAAAGCCAACTTTATCCCAGCCGAAACCATGACACAATAAAATCAAAACCATAGCAATAGGCCTAAAATAAGACACTAAAACTTGTCAACCAAAAAAATTAGCTGCGATTATGTATCACCGTCTTATCCTCACTGCATCGTCTAGTCATCCTCTAAAGTACATATAGAGCATGTTTTTGCATGTCTGCAAATATTTTCATTACCCTAAAGTACGACTGAAGAGTCTCCCAGTGATGTTAAAATGTAGGGAGTGGCAGAAGAAAGCAAGGCATTATTTGTATCAGAAAGTGAAACAACCAGAATTAATAAAGTGAAATGAAATGAAAAATTGGTTAAGATGGAACAAAACTAATTTATTTACATTTTACCTTCAATATTATTTTTTTTAATGTAGTTGGTTTATGGCATTTTTCACTTTCCTTTTTCAGACCAGAAGTGAAAAAGTTTAGCTAAAAATAAAGAAATACAGAAATTAAACCTTCTATAACATTTACAAAGTGTCTGTTTCTTGTAAAAGATGAAATGTTTTCTTGTGTTTAAAATCCCCTTTTCTCTCTATTGAGGCTGAATATATGTGCCAATCTATGCTTACTCTTAAGGCTATGAACCAGTATAAGGGAGCAGGAGCCACTGTCTCAGATCACGTATAAGTCGGTTATTTTTGAGGGAAAGATTCTAATACACAAACTCAGTATTACCAATTTGTTATTAGTGTTTTCACTTGTACCTTTCAAAGCATCCTTTAAAGGGAGTCAGGGTCCTTAGTAGTAAGCCTACTATTCTTTTCTAAATAGAGAAACATCATCTACAAGGATCATGTTCATGGACAAACACGGACAACGGAGAGTAATTACGAACAAACTGCTGTACTCGTCGTACCTTCTTAAAGCAAGATGGGAAAATTCGAAACAATTCTAATAAATGACTGGAAGGACAATGGAAACATTGAGAAAACTTCTTTCATTTTACTGAAGCAGAAACTGCCATCTGGCTACACATGTATGAAGAAGCTCCACCCTAACAGAATGCAAGCATCTGAAGATGCACATGCGTATTGTGGCTGCGCACTGAGATAAGGCATTTTCAAACCCAACCTAATACTCAGATGTCGAGTTGAACAGTTGCATGCCTCAACAGCCCAGTTTTTGACAGTTATTTAAATACCTTAGACATGTAGAAGGTTTTGCCAATTTCTACTCTAATCTGCTTTTGCTAAAGCAGAATTAATGATCTAGTAGACAGTACTTCAGATTTAATTAAAGCACCAAGACAGGAGGTGGGTGAAGGATGAGGAAAAGGGACAGAAAATGTTGTTCTATACTATCTGGTCATATTTACTAAAATGTCTTTACACAAAAATTGGCTCCTCTGATGACCTCCAGAGGTTCCTCCACTGATTGTGGAGGAATGAATACTAGGTGACCTCTACTACTTGGGATCCAGACTCTTTAACTTCCTGAAGATAGATGCCTCATGGAGAATAGCTCTTAAAAATAATAAAAATATAATGCCATGGGGCAACACCAGTGCCAGTCCTAATCACAGAATCATAGAATACCAGGTTGGAAGGGACCTCGAGGATCATCTGGTCCAATCTTTGTTAGCAAAAGGACAGTCTAGAGAAGGTGGCCCAGCACCCTGTTCAGCCGAATCTTAAAAGCATTCAATGTTGAGAATCCACCACTTCCCTGGGGAGATCGTTCCAATTGCTGATCGTTCTCATTGTGAAAAATTTTCTTCTTGTGTCCAATTGGAATCTCCCCTGGAGTAACTTGTACCCATTACCCTTTTTCCATGTGACTCCTTCTAAAAAGGGAGTCTTCATCTACTTTGTAGCCACCCTTTAAATACTGAAACATGGTGATAAGGTCTCCCCTAAGCCTTCTTTTCTTAAGGCTGAACAAATTCACTTCTCTCAGCCTTTCCTCATATGGCAAGCTTCCCAGTCCTTTGATCATCTTTGTGGCCCTTCTTTGGACCCTCTCCAGACTGTCCACACCTTTTTTGTACAGTGGAGACCAAAACTGTAGACAGTATTCCAGGTGTGGCCTGACAAGCACTGAGTAGGGTGGGATAATGACTATTTTATCTCTGCTGGTGATGCCCTTGTTGATGCAATGCAGCATCCTGTTGGCTTTCTTTGCTGCAGCAGCACACCGTTCATTCATATTGAGCTTGCTGTCCACCAGGACCCGCAGGTCCCTCTCCACAGAGCTGCTCCCCAGCCCGGTACATCCCAGCCTGTGCTGCACACATGGATCATGTTTTCCCAGGTGTAAGAACTTTGTCTTGAACTTCATAAGGTTCTTGTTAGCCCACTCTCCCAGCCTATCCGGGTCTTCCTGCAGAGTGGCTCTCCCTTCCAAAGTGCCCACTTCCCCAGTCAGTTTGGTATCATCAGCAAACTTTGTCAGGGTACACTTGATCCCATCATCCAGATGACTTAGTAAGATCTTGAACAGCGTTGGGCCCAATATCGATCCCTGGGGGACCCCACTTGTAACAGGTTGCCAATTTGAAAAAGAGCTATTTACCACCACCCTCTTGGTGTGGTCTGTCAGCCAGTTCCCCACCCACCACACAGACCACGTGTCTGGAATGCAACGCATCAGGTTCTCTAGGATGAGGCTGTCTTGCACTTTTGCATAATGGTCTAGCGGGTAACACCACTGTCTGGGAAGTGGAAAAACTATGTTCTAGGTTTTTGTAACCTGAAAGGCTCTGAACTTACACCTTTCAACTTGTAGAAGTGTATCTTAAGCAGCAGGTGAAGGCCCTTTTGGAAGGGTTGAAGTGGAAGAGTGGGCAGTCTCCAGCCTTCATATGGTTATGCAGTCTACAATGCCAGTCATGGGTACAATGCCAGTCATGGGGCCAGAAGAAAAGTAGGCAAGCAGGACCCTGTGCGCTCTCATCAGAAAGAGGGCACAGTGGGAGCTATCATGCTCTGCTACCGGGCAAGTGCATGTATTTTACCCTAGGCTGTGCCTGGTTAAAAACCAGAGGCTATATACCTAAGTGGGAGAACAGCTGTGAAAACTCATCAATATTGTTGGCCTGAATCCTACTTGCTTCAGCAACGGGAGTAGGACTGATTGACTTCTTATTTGGTGCTTTTTTGACTATTTGACTTTAATCTTCAAGTAATAGCATGGCCAGCCTTCAAGGGAGGGATGACGAACAAAATCACTCTGAATTCACAGTACCTGGTGGCTGAGGTGCTGTCCTGAAATACAGACTCGAGCTACCTTAGACCAAAGTAGCCTTGAAAGACAGCCCTGCCCTCTTACTCTTGGGACAGGTGCTGTAGTAACCATCATGGTAAGGGGTGGGCAGACATCAATAAACTGTGTTCTATTATGGAATCCCCAGCAGGTGAAATAAAAGTTTCTATTAAAAGAGAATTTTGTATTTTTAAGAGAACTTTATCAGTCATTTCACGGAGCAAAGGAAGTGATCTGCAAGAGCACCATGTTGTTTTGGATACAGGTTCCAAAAATTTGAGCCCATTCTGGAGTTTAACCTTTTTCATTGGAAGGGATTTAAGTTAGATGAACACAGAAATGAGTGATGAAACAGAAACTGGCTCCAGTGTCTCCACAAAAACCACCACCACCAAAAAAACCCTCCCCCACCAAAATCCCAAATATGAAGGTTCAGCAAGAATTCTCCTGACCAGAAGAAAGATTATTACTAACCTTTGACTTAGGGATACAGTGTGCATCATTAACCTGAGTTGCATTTGGTTGTTGAAACCCGTATGTATGTCCACATAAGCAGAAAGCAGGGCTGTTGTGTAGAAATCAGTATAGAAAGGGCTTCTACCATTAGGAAAAAAAATAAGACCCATATTTAGAAATACCTAGTCCTTTGAACAAAAGTCCTATTTCCTTGTTCACCCACTATGTCACATTCAGAGACTGCAAGATTTTCTATTCCATCGTGTGAAGAAACATTGGAAAGGAAACACTTTTATTGGGTTGATTTCAATCTGCGCTGGAAATACCAGTTCATTTGGATTTTTCTGTTAACTAAAAGGCCTTCAAGGAAAAAAAAATTGGTAGGTATCCTCTAGCCAGCAAGCTGGTACCAATATACTGACTTGAATATAATTGAAGCCTGTGCCCAACAGCTGTGTTTGCAAAGCTGCTGAAGGTACAAAATAGTCTGGTTTGTTTTTTTTTTTTAAAAAGGAGAATGCTTACATCATCAATATTTGGGCCAAAACACCCTGAGTTCAGGATTACTTAAAAGAACGGTTTGTTTTTCTCATTATAAAGACAGTCCTTGCTTCCAGTACTCAGATCACACACAAGCTCTTATTCTGAAACACATAGGTCCTTTCTAACATTTGGACACTTCAAATCAATACTGGTGGACTTTGGTTTGCACTCATCTTTGGTTTTGCAAGGATAAACGTTGAGTTGCTTGATTTCACTCTCTAAAGCTCAGCATTTCCTTTCCACTTCCTTCTATCTCACACCTCCAGCCTTCCAAGCCTCCACCTCCAGCTGCCTTCCCTCACTTCAGAGGTCTCTACTTCTCAGACCTCATCAGTATTGGTTGCTTACTATCTCGGCTGCTTTCAAATCTCAATTCCCCATCTGTTCTTCTAGTCACTGGTCTTTTTAGACTCTTTCTGCTATTTCACCCTTTATGCTCTTCTGGAATTCTTAGACCTATCTATTTCTTCCATTTATGTAAACTATTTCTAACCCTGATCTCTGTCCTTGCTTCATTCTTGTCCCCCCAGGCATCTGACATTGTCACTAAAGCCTTTACATCTGAACCAGAATATTTATCCCATAGACTTGCTTAATCTCTCCCTTTCATTTATTCTTCACATGCTCCCAGCTCTCACTTCAAATTGAAAACACAGCTTTTTGCTGTAGTATTTCAGAACTGCACTTTTTGATTTCTTACATCTTAGCAAAGAGGGGCATCTGTATCTGTATTATTTATACGCAGAAAGCATTTTGGTCATGCACTTTGTGTGACTACATAAAAATTGCATTGTTCTGTGTCTCCACACCACCTCTGAGGGTTCCAGGATTCTGTGTGGTGAAAAAGCACAAGGGAATTTTGGAAGATCGTATTTTCCACTGACAGCTCATTCTGAGCTGAAGTGAGTACACACAGCAGTGACATTTTTAGCTGCGAGTCCAAATGAAATTTTTTTTGTGTGGTAGAAGCCAAGCTAACCCCAGTATTCAAAAGCCTGCTGCTATATCCGCTTTCTTCAGTTAATACTTGGCCCAACCATATCTACCTCCAACCTGACATTCAGCTTCAGTCTTGTGGTTTTTTTGAATTTGGCATAATCTACATAGCTGCAAAATACTTCGCGCCAACCTCCACTAGTCTGGAGTTGTCATTAAAATATACCTAATATGTCTTACAGACAGGAAACTGAAGTTTCTGTGAAAGGCAGATATTCTCATAAAGACTGATCATCAGACAGTGCCTTATGAGGAGCTAGGACTGATCCGTAGCACTTCAGTCATACAGCGCACAATCTCACACCTATGTGCGGTGTAGCCCCTAGGGCAGAGGAAGGGATGTTGCCCCATTTCCAAGCCTGGGTAAAAAAATGGTAGGAGAAAGTTCCTGGTGTTTTTCTCCCACTTGAACCAATGTAAAGGGCAGAGAATGAAGTGCCTTAGCAGGAGATGACGAATTTCTTGATGAATTTGGATGAACTCCATGATGTCCTTTTTCTTCCCTGGATATTGTCCGGAACAAAGCAATAAACATAACTCATTAACTCTAACATTAATGAAGTCCATGTAGGTCGGGCTCAGAGTTGTCAGAGTACCTGAATCCAATAAGAACATTTTGGAGACGAGCAGAGACAGGGATTAAAATCTTGTCATAGAGTTCATGACTTTCTTCCAAGACCTCTCTGCTAGGCTCCACTCATGCTTACACCTCACTTCTTGTATTCTCAGTGAACGCCCTTCATTTCCCATGAAATAACAGTGCATCAAAGAAAGTTTTAAGACTCTGGAGCCAGGAAGATGGAAAGTACAGCTTTTTCTTCCTTGCTTGCAGTAGTTGTTTTCTCCTCTAAACCCCAGCTGTTAGTTTTGCACAGTCGTATCCTGAGTTGCCGATTCAAGCTGTTTTACAAGATATGGACAACTGTGCCTGCCATAACCTCTCAAACATGCTCCGTTGCTCGGATTTACAGGTGTGTAAGTGAAGGGCTTTGCTGCTAACCCCCCCCAAACACTTACACGAGTGGCAAAAATTAAAGCAACTACCTTTATTTTGGATTGCAGATATCTTTCTGTTACTTGTCTATGGCTGTTTGTTATGTTTGTACAGGCAAGCAGATTATTTAGACAGATGAGAGCTGCACTCACAAGATGATGTTTTTATGCATTTCACAACTCTGTTCACAAGAGCAGAGCAGACAGTTCAGAATGACATGCAAGTTGCAGTTTTGCCATGTTTTTCTCATTATCAGTGAGAAAACGGCGGCCTCAGCTGGTATTGGTACAGCAACAAACTGAAAGCTCTAACTCAGCTGAGGAGCTGAACTGGTAGGCCATAAAGAGGTGCCAAATCATCTATCAGTGGTCTGGGTAGTTTCCACCTGAAGTTAAATTTTGAACTATTTTCCCCGCTAGCACGCAATCCAGTTGGGTTGCCAATCGTTTTCATAATTAGCACATGCAAACCTGCTTCATTTTCTCAGTTGGCTTCTACGCAAATACACGTGTATAGGGAAAAAACATGCCCCTTACTGGTACTAACCAAAATGGTTGTTAGTAAAATCTGTGCATAACAACTGAGATCCAGATTTCCAAAGATACTGAAACACCCGTGAACATTTCTAGAATCAGTTTAAGTTTCCTGACAAATAACTAAGCAGCCCGTGACCAAGGAGTCTCACATTTCTCTTTTGCTTGGTTAGCATAAAATGAGCAGAAAGAAGTTTCTTCATCTCAGCTCCACCGACGCGTGCTCATCAGGAGCTGATTGGAAAGAAACCATTTTGGATTTCCAGGGGAAACAATTTGTGCATTTCTGAGGATCTGACAATTTTAGATTGCTAAATCTCATTTCAACAGCACACAAATCAATCGTGATTTGACATCTTAAAGGTGTAACAGGCTTTCAAAAATGACATATCTGTACCTACAACAGTGAGTGAAGCAACATTAAAATAACTCTTTAAATCAGAGGCTGGATTGAGTCCCGATTAAGGCATTCTCTTTCCC
>NW_009646622.1:88875-124877 GCF_000708025.1 Charadrius vociferus | reverse complement strand
AACCGGAAAACCCTTACAAACCATAGAATTCTGACTTAGACATCTATGGTAACTATATACAAATGGCAACAACGGGGATTTTGTAAGTGGTGGTGTAAATACATAGTAACACCTATTTTAACACAACCACCACCAAGTGAAAGTAGGATAGAAGCTTGCAAAAACTAAATATGAAACCACGTTTGTGGTTTTTTTCTGTTCCACCCCCCCAAAAAAACAAGCCAAACCCCACGACAAATAGAGTTCTGTTTAAATGGAACACAGAGAAATGGAAATGACCGGGCACTGGCACAGGTTGCCCAGAGAAGTTCTGGGATCTCCATCCTTGGAGATTATTCCTCCATGTCTGGAAATCATCCTGGGCAAGTGGCTCTAGGTGACCCTGCCTGCGCAGGAGGGTTGGACCAAGTGCCCTCCAGAAGTCCCTTCCAACTTCAACCATTCTGTACTTCTGTGAAATGTACAGATGCTTCCACGTTAGAATTCAGCAAAATAAAATAAGGGTAGTTGGTTTGTGCAACCTTAAACAGTAAATCAGCAGAAGAAATAATTTCTGGTGAAGCTGGCTGCTTGAATGGCCAGATTGCTTTTTGATAGTTGTAAGAGGTACACAGATTAAGGATATCTATGCCAAACTATGCAACAGGAATCACCTCAGTAGTTCTCTTTGCTGAACAATGTGGCCTAAGTGTTCATCATTCATACCATTTAATCACAGCTACTTTGTCCTATCACCACTAAGCTACTGTCAAAATTGCTTTCTCTTCCCCATTAGCCTCACCGGCTAACATCATCTTCTTGGCGTGCTCATAAATTTGTGAGCTTTACTTTGACATGAGGCTTCTTTGATTGCTTTTTTTCTTTTTAGGTGAGAGCCAAATAGGCATTTCCTGCAGTGCAGCCACTTGAGATGCCTTCCCCACCTTTTAAAGTCTCTCCTGACTTGCTTCCCTATCACAGTCCTCTCCAGTCAGTGCCCTTCTGAGCTCTGAGTATTTCAATTAGGAGCGTCTGTGTGTATGCGCACATGTAAATCTTAATTTTAGATTCTGTTCTTACTCCTCAAAATGAGATATATATTTTCTGATATATATCCCATATTCTCTTCCAGCAAGTCAAGGTTACTGAGGTAAATTTCTAAGGGGGAACACATAGTCCTGGCTCCACTTACTGCAGCTGGTGGCCACGTTCTACTTTCTGGCACAGCAACCCACCCCTCAGTCTTTCTCTATATTCCCAATTTGTTTGTTGCTTTTCATCCATACTGGGTGTTCCCGCAAATGCATGTCTGAAAGCAAACACTTGGAAAGTTCAGTCACTACAAATCCCAGAAACAGATTCAGCTTCTTTGTAATACAAAAGTATTACAAATATTTTTTGAATAGAAATTTAAAGGGTTTAATGAGATCAAAAAATACCAGCTAGGCATCCTTTCAAAGGCAAGTTGTTCCCCCCCACCTCTACATGTTGCCTGATTGTATGACAACTGCAAAACCTGAACAGAATATATTTTTAATCTTCTTTGAAAACCTTAAACATGCTAAACAACCCTAATTCCAGTTGTGTATGTTCGCTGTTTCCATTTCACCTCAGGTAGTAAATTAAAGCTAGCCATAACCTCCTCCGTCTAGTACCAAATCCATGGACTTCAAAGAAGTTGTTACTTCCTTTTTTGCTTTTAAAGCTTTTTGAAATGCCATTCTTTTTATGAGAATCTTTCGGATGATTACAGGCTATTTTTCTATCATCAAGGTCCATCATTGGTCTTGAAACTCAATATGCAGATAAGAAAGCAAATCCAGCCTTCTGAGTCACCAGACTGTCTCAAGGTGCTAAGATTCAAAATGCAGAGGTGATGAATTCATTCTCCTAATCACAGCAGGATCAGAATTTAGGATGCCATGTTAATCATCCCCACAATAATCCCATCTTAAAATGTATTTATTTACTGCCAGGATTATACATCTTGATCAAAACGTATTCTCGGGTTACAATAGGGTGCCTATAATAGGGCACAGACAGACTGCCAAGGTGTAATGAGGCTGACGGATGAATAACAATGTCGCTATTCATATACCCAGACCCTGCAGTATCTGAACCATCTGGTGCTGAAATTGCGAATCTGTACTGAAGAATGGTAGATTATTTTTTCTCTTCTATTATTCAGACAGTGCTTTTCATTTGATGTAACTTGTAGGCACTGGATCTATGCTTACTTGTTCTAAGTGAGACTCTGAGATCAACTTTTTACTGTCAGAAGACACTTTACAAGCTCAGAATAACATGCAACCGTGAAATTACATTCCTTAAAAGAATAAGCCTAACTGGATGAAACTTTAAAAGGAATTCCTTTGTTAACACAAATGAGATCTAAAATTTGTTTTAGTTGTAAAGAAGTTTTATGGGAGGAGAAAATAGCAGCACAATATCCATAGCACAGAGCAAGAGAAATGAAGCTCGATAAATTGCTCACATGAATGGTCTTGATGACTCCAGTGGACTACTGATCTGAGAAAATTTTGCACAGTGGGGCCCACAGGTACACTGAGAATTAATTTGTTTTAGAAGTCATTGGCAATACATCTCCTGAAACTTCCTGAACGTTCAGGGCTTGACCCCCCAGAGGCACAAAGCAGTGCAGCTGACAGAAGGCACATGTAGTTGCTTAACACCAGTTAACGCCAGACACGAGTACTGCAGAACATTACAAAACCTGTACTAGACGAAGAAGTGGTCTTTGTGCAAAGATTAGGTTTTTGCCGACTATTACAAACAAGGGAAGAAACGATATCAAAATATATTTGTTCCTATAAAACAATGGCTAGTTTATACTTTGTGATTCATACTTAGAATACTGTATCTAGCACTGTTTACTGTTTGTTAACACTAGAGTACTGTAGTTTATTGCTATCCCAGAGTGCACTATTAGTAGTAGCCATATATCTGAAAGCCTGTTAGAGTCACTTACTGACTAAACAGATTTGATACCTCTGTATATTTTTAGTCACTGCTAACAGCAGGGATTATTCTGTATTCTGTACAGAAGAGAGGGAGCTGAACTTGGTTTTGTTTCATAGAGTTGACTTTTTACTGATGTTGTCTTTCATAAAGAAAAACACAAAATATTTGCACAATTTCAGCCTCCAGAGGTCCCTCACAACCTCACCCATTCTGTGATTCCATGTGCATGTGTTTATGTGTACAAAAGTTCCTGATCCTAAGAGTGCACGTGACGCCCCCCATGGGGAATCTTTTACTGAATAAGCAGCACGTTCCATTACCCCTAATCACTCTGCAACAACAATAAGAAAACTCCAAAGCATTTCTGATATACATACGGTGCCTTGCTGGAACAGAGCTTTTTTCAGGCGCTCACTACATTTTCCCTTATGATCTTTCTCAGAACCCAGGATTATTTTCTAGACTTTGATCACAGCATAACCTCTAGGGCTGATATATCCTTGAACCTTTACTGCCATCGTCTGCAGTTTCACACAGCAAGTAGCATTCTAGACCTCACCTCTCATTTTTGTAGAGATCTGAAATAATCTATTTTTTCACTCAGAGAGCAATCATTGAGATATAGTGTCATCCCTGGTAACGTTTGTTGAGGAACAGAATTCATTAGGTCAGGTAAAATCCCCGTCCCACAGTTTAACTGTTCTAACTTATTCTAATTCTGACAGCTGGACAGGAGGCTACCTCCTCAGTAAATTCATGACAGCATATATATATACACTCAACAACTATGTTAACCAGAGTATGTGAAACACAGAAAAATTTCTACATTACTTACGCATCTCTATGTTTACCTGCCCAGTCTGTACTGTTAAACTTTCAGAATATCTGCTGGAGGCAGCTAGAAAATACGATAGCCTGCTGAAAATATTAAGTAAAGGGTCCTCCAGAAATTTATTTTTCCTTTTTGTTTAAATGGAGGTACAAAACTGCTGCCAGGTATACCTGAAATACAAAGCAGTTCCACTAAAATTAGCCCAGGCATTTCACCTACTAAGGCTACACTACACTTTGGCAAAACGGTCCCTCACATCACAGGTTTGAGGAAAAATTCTCTTTTCTGGAGTCCTTTTGATGGCACAAACCTGGCAAAAGCACCCCTGCTGCTTCTTGTTCAAAACACCCTGTGTATGCAAAGAAAAAAAAAAGGTTATGTCCAGCATAAAGCAAAAAAGAGGGTGTTCACGGGTTAACTGAGACAAGGGAGGGGCACAGGGGAACGTATCTCTATGGGGGGACCTCAGACAAACCCTATCTATGGCATACATGAGAATACACCCCTTCCTGCTCTTGTACACAGACTGCAGTCCCCAAATCAGACAGCACAGGCGTCTTAATCTGGCACTTCCCTCTACTGTACTTGAGCACACACAGGAGGGAATAGAAAGACACAGTCAATTGTTTGACTAGTATTAAAACATGATTATAAGGGGATGTCTGAGAGCAAAACTTAGTGCTTTGAAAACAACTGGTTTGAAATTCTCTGCCAATGGACCCATGTCCTCCTATCAAAAGGACAAGTGCTATCGACAAAATGCATCCAGTTTGTCTCCAGCCATGGTTGCTTCCAGCCTGGTTCAAAGCCCGCTAGCAGGCACGTTTGTGAGACGGAAAGGTAATTCACGCGTTTGTGTGTGTGTCTATGTAATGCTTTGCTTCTTGGCAAGGACTGCCGAAGAACAGAAGCTGTCCTACTGATTTTTGACAATTCACTGCAAGGTGCTTTCACAGTCCTGTTTGAGATGGTGTGAAGCGGCCTGGCAGTGGTGATCATGCCTACTGCCTGTCTAAATACAGACAGACACGCATATTGTTAATAACAGCCTGGGCCCTTCAGTGCTTTCTCACCCTGTCTCACATTTACCATCTACAATATTCTGTCTGCTTCCATTTATAGGTTAGACCTCTACAGACAGGAAAATACGCTGGCTGCTGCTGAGCCCGTTTCTAGCACGTGCAAGTGGAAAGGGAATAGAAGACACAAGTAGACACAAATAAAATTTTAAAGGCCTGAAGGCTGCCTTTGCATAAGAAAGGGTTTAAGGGTTAAAAATGCCTAAGTTCTTACTGTCACATTTTCAATTTTAATCATATTGAAAATATTTTTCTGTTTATGAGATAGAGGTTAATGCAACTTGCAAGTAAACCCTTCAATCTGTGTTCACCCTTACATTATGCAAGAGTAAGTATTTTAGATTGACCAAGATGGACAATGTATGTAAACCCAGGGATGATACATAACTAATATAAGTGACTATATAAAATACTGTCAAAGTTCTTTAGCAAAACATACTCGAACTGAAAAAGTATACTTTTTGCCTCTAACCTGTGTTCCACACTGTAAGTGCGGAAAGTACTTTTGTAAATAGTTTGTAGAACCTGTAAAAATTGCAATTATTACCTCAGAAAACGCAGCAAGCTTGCAATTTTCAGCCTCCAGTTATTAAGAGCAGATGTGCTCTCACATTTCTAAACTTTAAATCAATGTTGTATAAGCAACACTGTTACTCTGGGGACAAAGCAGTTATGTTAGGTCTATAAAGTCCTGAATGACACGGAAAAGGGAAAGAGTAACTGTCCGCTGGTTTTGTTCACAGTATAAAGATGAAGAGGACAATGAATGAGCCCATTAGACAGCAGATTAAAGAAAAAAACAACAGAAAAAAGAGAAAAGAGATGTTGAGCTGTGGAACTCATGTCTTCAGCGTGTTGTACAGGTCACTGCTGAAAAGGCAGTGAATTTGAAAAGGTTTGAATGCAAAGGGAGGAAGATTACTCTATACCTGCCCTACAGTCATGTTTCTCCTAAGGCACCTGTTACCAGTATTACTGGCTGCAGGGTACTGGGCTCAGTGGGCTCTCAGCACTTTTGCTTTTTGCAAGCTATTCACAAACAGAGCTAGCTATTGTACAAACACAGCTAACTAGCTGTGATATTTGTTAGAAATTGGACATTCAGAGCTTGGAGGGACCTGCAGAGACTATTTAATACAACCTTCTTCGCATTGTGCCGGGAATAGGGTATTTTGCGTAATATGTTTCTAAAAGTAATCTCCACTGAGCAAGATTCCAACAAGAGTTTGGGTTGTTTGCTTTTCCCTTCTCGTACTTAAAAAGATTTCTCTGCTATCTGATCTAAAACTTATTTCTTGCAAATTAAGGCAATTCCTTCTCATCTTTCCTATACTGGGGGAAAAAAAAAAAAAGTCTGAATAAACTAACTTAAAATGGGCTCACCATTCAAACGAATACAAAGGCCATCAAACCACAGGTAGCAGGTACTGCTGCTCTGACTGCCACGTCCCCAGCTTCTGCAAATCAGGGCTTTCCCGATTTGCACACAATTCTCCCTTTCCCTTTTAATTAACACTGCACCTCCCCGTCTCATGCCAATCCCCTCTAACTTTTCTGTAATGTGCGCCTCATTTCCAGAGCCAGAGAACATGGTTCCTAAGTTTTCTGTTGCCTTATTGTCTAAACCAGCTTTGTTAATACCATCTCCCCACTGTCTCCCAGCAAGCTGCTACTGCCATCTATCCCATCGGTACGTAATGCCTGTCAGTCTCTCTGCTCATCAGCACGCAATGAAACTGCAGTGCAATGAGCCAAACAAACCGCTTTGTGAGTGCATGTGTCAGGCCATATGTTGCACAGACTCCATTGACAGAAATAATTCCAAGTTCATAGGTAATTTAACTGCTAAGTAATCGGCGTCCACTCTTGTGGGACTGGTCACCCAAGCTAAGGAAATTTTTTTTTGATTACTTCAGCAATCACAAACATTTTAAAACAGTTCAATAACAAAACACAAATACCAAGTAACAAGTAGCAAATATTATTTCAAGTACACAAATTCTTTAAAAAGTTCAGATAAAATACAGCCACTCCAAAAGCATTTCCAAAAGCAGGATCATTCACACAGAGGCGTGCAAACATCAATTAAAGAGAACTGTAAACATGGTTTATATGAATTATACCTGGCAAATGATAAAAAGTTATTCTTACTTCCTCTTGCATTCAGCTAACACTGTTTGTTGCCCAGGGCACTCTTGATCTAGAAAAGCATTTAAGCACTTACTGAACTTCTATCTAGTGGAAGGAAAACAGAAGATGTACATTAAAAAAAAACCACATAGGAAGCAGCTATAGCACAACTCTCACAGCCCAAATAAAATTGCTGGAGATATAATTCATATAATTACTTAATTCTTAAACTCAGAATGAACACACAGAAATGAAAAAAAAAAAATATCTTTATCTACTGAGCAGATGGAAAGAGGGGTGAACTTTCAAGTATTCCTTTGCACAGAGAGTGAATTTGTTTCACTGAAGTCAACTGAAAAATATAAAAATCTCTTTTTGGCTTTCATGAAGTAAGTGTAGATGCTGGCAAGAAACTTCATTTATCCTTTTATTTGTAGAGAACGTCAATCAGTACCCGAAACTGAAAGCTGACATAGCGTTTTTCTCTACTGCTACTAGCAAAAATAACTGGCTTGAGAAGATTTACAGACAAACAGAATCTTTGATCTCCTGCAATTTTACAGCTCTCAGGATAGCTTCATTACTGTGGGACTTACACACCCCATGTTTTTAAATGTATTTATTTTCACACATAAATATGAGGTAGGGACATGCTACTAATTTTGTCCTATAGACCAGAAGCTCAGTGTCAGAAATAGAGGTCACTTGCCAACAGTCACACAGGAATGTTTTGTTCAAGCCGTCTCAGATGATCCCCTTACCTCTCTGGTCCTCTCTTCTCTACCACATTACCAGAGGGCAGCCCTTTGGGTGCGAGTCTTCTGGCCCCTTCTGCCTCAGATCCCCCGGCTCCTGCTCAAGCAGAGCTTCACAGCAATCACTTGCTGCTGAGAGCATCTGACACCTGTTAGTAAGTGCTACTCAATTAGGGGAAGTAGTGGAATAATGATAGCAACATCCAGTAAAATTCAGGTTTTCAGCCTCAACTGACTCTTGATGATTATTATTATTATCATCATCAAGGGCTAGACTAGATCTAGACGAAGGAAAGTCTGTCAGTTTATACCAACTGAGGTGTTAGTGTTTTAGCCACACAGTTGCCATTTTACCAGGGCATTAACTTATTTTTTTGCATGTTGTAAAAATAGTTTTTCCAGACATTTTCTTACTTCCTCACTTACTAAATGGATTACGTGCTGAAAACTGAATCGCATGTCTTTATTCAGGCGATGCAATCTCCCTGGGTACTAGTGGCAGCCTTGTCACAACATTGGGTTTCACACAGATTAATTTACACAGCCTCACAGAGCCATAGGCCAGGATATGAATTTACACTGCACTAGTGATTTCTGCATTCACTCAGTGAGGATGCAAAAGCTTTGGCCCCAAGGTCAGGGTGCGAGATTATTCTGTTACTCTGTTCTATGAGACCGTCTACCTAGTGAGGGAGTGCAACACAGTTCAACAGTAAATTCACGGTCCAGTCTAAGACACCATAATAAGCTTTTAGCAACAAGCCTTGTATTCAAGCAACTGGCTTTTTAGACAGCTACAACGCAGAGAAAAACAGAGCACACTGAGTAAACAGAAGTCTGCAGTGGCCAGCTTTGATTAATCACTGCTCATAAGTGTCAAGAAATGAGTAGGTACATCAAATACGTCATTTAAAAAGAGCTTTAAACAATAACACTGTATATCTAAATTAGTAAATTAAACAATGCCTAGGGAACTTCCAGGCACTGGAATAGTATTGTTTATGCTGGTAAGTTGGTTTTGGCCCAAGACAAATTCTGGAAGCTAGAGCCTTCCGGGAACCATTTCCAATAGGTAGTTCACCCATATACAAGCATAAACAAGGGCTATTCCAGCTAGTCTCAACAGTAGCAATGTTCCTGTGCAGGTTTAATTTATTAGAACAGACATAGCCTAAGCGTGCCATTTTCTGTAACTAGGATCTCTTTAATTTCAAGAATTTAACTTTTTTTGAAGATACATCTCTTTGGGAGTGCTGTTTAAATAGCTACAATTGAGAGGACTTTCCTTTCTTCTTTCCTCCTGAAAAGGATATAAGAAAAGTAAAACATGAAAAATATTATTGAAAGAAGAGGGGGATGGAAATACACCTCATTGCAATATATAACAGATCAAATACACAGCAAAGGCCGTAAATACCCATGATTAAGTTTCCCAGAGTCCCTCGTATCACACAGTTCTCAGAACTGGATTTAGTTACGGTACTGATGAGGAAAGAGATAAGGCTTGAGGCTCTTCTCTTGTTACGCTACAGACAACACATGCCACGTCAGGTGGCATTTAAGAACCTCCCTGGTTTTAGTGTTTCCCCTAGTTTTAATGCTTTACTTAAGAGCTTTGACAAAAATTCTTTTAGTAACAGGATTTTCTTGTTAACTGCCATTCCAAATTATTTTGGAGTGCTTTGAAACACTCACTGAAAAAGGGAAGATTACTAACTCGAAGTCCCATGGTATGTGCGATTCTGCCATACAGGTGCATAGACCAAAGGGTCACGCAACAATTCTCCCGCCGTCATTGTAAGGCACTTTCAAGAGGCCACTCGCGTTGGTTCTCATGTATTGAAATTCTTTTTAAGGACACTCCAGGTTCACCAGAGGGGACAGAATTAATTTCAGCCGAACTTCCCTGTGCAAGAAATACAAATATGTTATTATCACTGTAGTACGCATCTGAGCTACACAAATACAAAATCAATAATGCCAATATAATATTAGTAATAGTTCTGCAATATTTTTCCTTATATTAACTTGATTCATTAATACAGTAGACTGTTTTTGCATACCTGAAACTATAGTAAGTGTTACTGCATTTATTCTTATTACTAGGTGAGTTACCCAATATTTTACTTTTTAGCAATATTAACGTATGTGGTCGCAAAATAATTATAGCATCCAAAGTAACTCAGACAGATAAAACTCACTTGAACTGTTCAATTGCCACCTCTGAAATAGGACCTTTAATGATAAAAGCTGTCATTAAAGGGAGAATAAAACTGCAAACCAGGAACCATTCCTACTAAAACCTGAGCAGGTACTAGCCAGGAAAAGAGGTCAGCTAAGGTAAATTAAACCTTGATTACAAGATGACTTATTTTAAGAATGCCATACAAAAAATATCCCAGTGGAAAAGCATCTACACTGCAAATGGACACCAGAAATATGAGTGAAAAGGGAAAAAGTTGGGAAGCTGCATATTCTATAATATACATAAATATCCAAAGGAAAAAACTTGGACTTACCTTTGACTTTTTCCATGCACACCAAACGCTAATAATTAAAAGAACAACAAGGAACACAAAGGAAATGCTGATTCCTGCCACTAGAATAGCAAAAAGAAAGGTGCCCGTGACTAAGCCATTACAAAAAGGAAAAAATTAATACCTACATTTTTGGTGGATAGTTATGCAGCATAAAATAGTTTTGTGTGACACAAAAATCTAGGTCTTTATTTTTCCTACAAACAAAAATCTCGTTCAAGCCTGGATTTGTACAGAATGAACCAAACATATTACAGCTCATTACAGTCAATGATTTTTTGGCAGTGCAAAGCGTGCGCAATATTAATTTCCAATCTTAATATACCAACAGTTACTGCTGCTCACAATATTATTGGTGCTGCAGATTTTACTGAAAGAAAGAGTCCCAAATACTAATTATGGTAATAAGAAAGTAAATTATTACAGTTTAGTCTAGTAGAGTGATATTCTTATTATTCAAGTCACCAGAGACATACCATGACATGCAATTAAGGAGTGTCTTTAATACTCTTTTTAAAAAACAGAGTTTTTCAGGCTAATGTAGGCACGTCCAGGTATAGCTTTTGTTTTCTATAACAAATTGCAGTAAAAGAAGTTAAAATTTCAAAACTTAGGTAAAGAAAAAAATTATTTATAATTTTTTATAAAAAAGAAGTATATATATATAGAAGTTGTCAACCTACCTAGAGTTGACACATGTTTTTCTGCTAAAAGGAAAAGAATGAAAATTAGAAACATGAGAAAACTGTACAACTACATGTAATGAAGCTAAAGCTGTTTTCCCTACCGTTTTTTAGGTGATTACAAAGAACTGAAATTATAGTCAGGCCTTAGGAGGAAGCTAACTCATTATTTCCTGCCAAAATAATAGACGGCAGCAATTAACTACTCTGTACCTGCATTCACCATACTTGTACATTGATTTCTGTTTACCCTTCCTCACATGTGCTTTGCCTGTTTGGCAAGTGAGGCTTTGTGCACCGGAGTGTGCTCATATATTTAGGGAGCTGCGCATTTACATATATTTATAATTAGCATAACTCAGTCCAAGTCAGAACAGCAGCTTTCTTCAGACCCTGCTATGCTGAATGAGGAAGGAGGAAGCAAGCAGATAAGACTTTGGCCGCCAAAAATTTCCTCATTCTTTTTGCCTTTCTTCCACATTCACCACTGAGCCTTGAGTAGCGTCTCAGTATAAGAAGCACAGAGAAGACACGAGGAAGAAAGCAGGCAGGTAAAATTCTTGACTCTTCAGCTAGCAACATTGCTCTAGCAGCTGCTTCAGAGATGGCCACAACACACAACCTCACAAACGTAGGAATTCAGAAAGCATTAGTGTTCTGAAGCCCTGGCCTGGACCTATAAAGTCTGATGCAGCGCGTTGCTGTGATCATAAGAGCAAAGATGGGGCCTGGGAAAGCAGTCACTTCATAAAGCCTCCAGGAAGATCAGCAGGAGCAGGGTATCGCTTGAGACACACAGAGGCAGGTGCTGGTGATCCTGCGCACAGGGGTGTCACAGAAAGAATCAAGACATTTAGCAGGTCTACGGGGCCTTTTTCTGCTATTATCTTTCTCATCAGTTTTCTTCTTTTAGCATAGAATACCAAGCTATCCACTAATTGTGAAAAGTGCTTGATATTTTAGACTAAATGACGTATTTCCTGCTTCTTGACAGACAATCGTTTAGGCTGTGTTATTTGAGATGTCTGAAATATTCTTTGTCCTTCAGCTTCCAACTCTGTAGAAACAGGGGGAAACCTGTTTAAATCAATCACAGGATTACAGTGCTGCTAAACTGGTTTACAATTTTTTTTAAGGCTTTTAGACATAAAGAGTCATTGAGTGGAAAACAACAGGGGAAAAATGGAACAGTGTATTTGCAAGACTTGGCTGTGCACACTGAGGGAAGAACCAACCCAGGATTTGGAGGAAGCAACAAATTAAAAAACAGACCTGGAACATGATCACTCCCATGTGGTGGTGTTTCGGATTCAGGAGCTTGTGTGACTTTGGAAGCAGGTGCGAAACTATGCGATGGTGTGGCTTCTGCAGTTGAGAAACTATGCGATGATGTGGCTTCTGCAGCAACATTCATATTGTTACAAAGATATCCTAAAATTTTTTAAAAAGATGAAAATATTATTGTGGGAATATGCCATACCGTTTATTATTAAGGTTGTTTGATAATTGCAGTTATAAAATCCTGCTTTCAAATGCTCATAACTTGGACAATCTTGCCTGCTGTTTTACATTTGGAATGTTTCCCTCCATCTGACTTTTCTGTATGAACATTTCAGTTGAAATTGTTAAGACATTTCTCAGAAAAAGTTTTGAAAGAACAAGACTATAGTTTACTCAGGTTAAAAAAATATTTTCATAGATATTCCTCTCAGAGATTGTTTCCTTGCTTTGGAGTAAAAAAATAAAACCCATAAAGGAATAATAGCAGAGCTATAGCCTTTACTAGATTTGGGGACTCTGAAAATTAGCAAAACCATTTTCATTTGCTTTGACAGGGCTCAATAAGATAAGGCAGCTAAATTCACCTGGGATATTTACTGATACTCATCCTCACTCTCGCTTTTCCTCTTGCCCTATGGGCTTCTCAAATGGGAAGCAATCACATTAACACAGATGATGACACTCATTAAGGTGTTTTCATTTGTTAACTAAAGCAAGCTTTCTTCCACATTCCTCCTCAACTTCAATTGCAAATTAATTAAAACGATTTGGGGAGGCCTGAAAGATACTTTTCCTGAACTTTTTCTAAATAACAGGAAGAGAAGAAAACCATACCCTTTGTTAAGTTATTGCAGCATTAAGCAGATGCTTTCTTACACAGTCTCATTGTGACAAAGTCTCAGTTGTGACATAAAAAACAAACCAAAACCTCTACTATGGAAGCAAGTTTAGTGAGTGAAGTGCCAGGAGGTTCCACAGTAACTGACCCTGAAACAGCACAGGGGGCACAACGCTGTGCCACATGAGATCCTTGGACGTGCAAGTTAAAAAAAAAAAAAAATTAATACCATCAAACATCTTACATAATTCTGGTCCTCCCTGAGATCTCGTTATATATAAAAAAAATTATAGCATCATCTCCAAACATAACATCCACAGCTTCTCTGGAAGGGAGAAAACAGATGCACTCATGATGTTGCAACAAAAATGAACAGTACTTACAGGCAGATGCTGCCTCTCTCTGAAAATATGCTGTGCTTGTTAGCAATGGGTTTAAGTTGCTCACTGTTTAGGAGAAAAACTTGCTCCATCATTTTGAAGCTCTCGTAGAACTCTGCCAAGCAGACCACAGCTCTATGAGGGGGTCTGATGATAGACATATCTCCATGAACTCCTTTGAAGATGGATGGTGTAAGTTCTCACCCAGGCTTGTGCTCTTGAGAGCATGTGTACATTCATGATAAGAAGGTCCATTAGCCAGCACCCTCCACCTCTTAGCACCTTCCTAAATTCTCCCTCTTCAGTGGGACAGAGGTGAAAAAAAGAAAAGTGCCTTATGTCTTCACACTAACCTAAGCCTTTTTTTTTCTTCTTCACAAGGAAATAATGTTCTAGTAAAAATTTATGAAACTGATACAATCGGTCACAAATTCTAAGTGCTAAATATAAAATAATTTCATTATTGTCTAATATTAGACACAAATTATATAAAGCCTCTCTGTTATATCCAGTCACAAATTCGTAGTATTAAATGTAAACATTTTCATTAAACAGAGGTAAGGGTTCTGCCAGTCCTAATAATCCAAATGGGAAGAAGTGCATGAAAATTGCAGAGTGAGTTACCACACCTTCTCACTTCTACTCAGTAAATTTATAAAGTCTTTGTGTGATGATTAGGAAGACCTGGTGCTAATTGTTAAATGGCCTGAAAACATTCAATTTTTTGTGTTCTTTGCAGCATCACCAAGATACTGCCACTGCACCTGTAACTAGCATCGCTGACAAAAAATAAAAAGAGGGACAGGCTGTATGTTCTCCCTTTCTAGTTCTACTATTGATTGTTAGAATACTGATAATTATTGATATTAACATTTATTTTTGTCATTCATTAATGAATCTGCGATGATTAATGTTGCAAGAAGTCTTGCCTTTTATTGGCACGTGTGTCTTTGTATGTGCAGGGTTTGGTTTTTTTTTTTTAATACAAAAAACTAACTTATTCTGGAAGTTTTGTTATTAGGTCTGCTATAGATATTTGTATGACAAAATAATTGTATGCCTTTAAAATGAGTTATATCTTACTGATAAAGACATAACTAAGGTAATCATTCACATGGTACAGTATAATAATGCATAGAGAAAACACCTTCAGTTATTGTACGGTGATTTATAGGTAAGTCATATGAATTAACATTTAGAATATACTTAGGAACAGCTTCAAAAAGTAATTACAAGTGTTGAAGAGAAAGTAATAGCTGAGAAAACAAATATAAAGAAACATTCACTCACCTGTAAACAACAGAATGAACATAGGTATCACTTTATACATCTTCATTTTTGCCTTTTTCATTTGGAAACGAGCAAAACCAGCAGAAAATGAACCTGAAAAATCCCAGGTCCCTGTCCCCACAGCAAAGTAGCTGTGGTCGTTACCCCTGAAGCAACAGACCTCAAAAGCCTCACCCTGCTGCACTTATCAGTTCTGAGCTGCTTATTGGCCGTATCAGACTGTTCCCTAAAACAGCTGTTACAAGGGCTTAGATGCCACATAGGCTGTGTAACTTCAGGAGCATTGGATGTACTGAAAAGAATTTACTTACTACCAAGCAAAGCATGCAGGGAGCACAAAATTTACAAAGCCAACAGCAAAATGACAAGTTTTATTTGTACCTAAAACATGTCCTGAACTGCGCATTTATTGAAATACTCTAGTTGTGATGAGGATATTCTTTTATGTCCCACCTACAGAGTGACTTTTTCTAGATCTCAAGGCTCTTTGTGAACATGGAAAATGTATCCTTTCACAGATGGAAAAGCCTGGACATGTGGAAGTGAAATGCCTCTTGATCACAAAAGAGAACCATTTTCTTTTGCACTAGTCACAGATCATAATAGATTCTTAAATATTCAGTGCACCATAAAAATAAGTATTCAAAGCAAAAATATTGCCAGCCTGTGAAGTGTAACAATTAGTCACATACCTACTTATTTAGGATCATTTGAAGAAACAGTATTATGCCATCCATAGCTGCTTCCCAAGTGCATCTCAAAAGTGTCGGTCGATGTTGCAGGTGGTCTGACACAGGTATGTACTTCATCTGAGGGTATATCACAGATGATGCTGAATTAACTATTGATAATTTGAATAAAGAGGAAATAAACTTGTCACGTAAAAGGAGTTTGCTTGGCAAACTATCACCCTGCTCTTAAAAATCTCACCCTCTTTCTCTGCCGAGACTACTTTTTTCAAAGTAGACAATAGTAGAACATGGAATACTTGTGTCCCCATGGGCTCACACACTGTACTACAACTCATTGGTAACAGGCTTTTCCTGGGTGTTCCTCAGCCACGAACCTCCACACATGAAAAACATCCCAGTTATACTTTCAGGAGTGACAAGTTGCTGTCTCATAAAACATTAACAACAAAACCCACAACTGTTTGCAGTCTCTCTATATGTATAAATTGACAAATGGCACTAAAACCTAGGAAACACTACTAACAAGCATTTGCATAGACATCACCGTTCCACAAGACAGCATAATGCTTGCAACAATGTTACACTAACAGCTTCTTTTTTTTTTTCAGTGCACACATCCTTATCTTTTCTTCTGAACATTCCTTTATCAGGTCATAGCAGACCTTTGTGGTAAGAAACACTGGAACAGAGTTTTCTGCCTTACAAGCCTATTGCTAACCAGCACACGAACCTACTTGCATTATGCATCCTTTTGCTTTCAGAGACTGCTCCCAAATTATCGTGTAACAGACGTTTTCTTCCCAGACTTTGTTTGAAGAATATCTCCAATTACAATTATGTTTTCTGTCCCTTCTAATAATACCTCATGAACGTTTTTACTAGAGTAAGAAATTAGTATCTTCATGCACCTCCTGTGAACACCAAAAAATGCATCCATGCAAATTCGCTACAGAAGTGGAGAACCACAGCTCCTTCTACAGCCAACGGAAAGAGGCAATTCAGAGGGAGAACCCTAAAATGGCATTGTGACTTTCTGAAGTGCCAAAGCTTGTCCACCAGTTCAGATGGATCCTAGGAAAGACTGACCTCTTCTGCCTGAAGTCTGAGCGTCTAGTTAACTTGTCTAAAAGCTGTCCGTTCTGCCTACCTTTTCTACCTTCAGACACTCACTTCTAAACACAGCAGGGAGGAGGTACACCTAATGAATGCACCTACCCACAGGAGAGGAAGAGGGTATATAAAACGTGTAGGATGCTCTTTTGCAACTCAACGTAACAGAAAGCTTTCCTTGGACCACAGAGGAGCTCTGTAACCCATAAAGGTCAGCTCTGTATTGACAGTGCTTCTATTTCCTCTGGCTTAAAGTGTAAAACCCTCAAGCCCAAGGTTCCCTGACAAAAATGTCTCAGTACTGACAAAATCTCTTTCCAACATACACTTTATAAAATGGTACCAAAAAACCCAGACCTCCTCTTTAGGAGAGACCCCTCATCTAGGTGACCTGACTTACCAGGGAGTACTGATCCCTATTATTTCATGACTTTTGCCAAATTACTGCCTGTCACGTAAGTACTTTCAGAAGGAAGGAGTGGGGCGAAGTAGTATATGTAGGAGAGATTCTTCCATCTCTTTACAGAGATCAGAAGTTTAAAGGAGAAATACCTTTAATGCTTTAGGATCACTCTGCATTCTGCCAAATCCGTATCCAATAAACATCATGCCTACTAGATCACCTACACTTTGCTGACTGATGAAACTTCTACACAGTGTTACAGAAGAGGGGAAAAGATATATACATATGTGTGTGCATGTATGTTTTTTCTAACTACTTTCTCTTACACACTGACTTTGGAAAGTTCCGTTTCTAATAAACAGTGCCAGTTAGATGGCCAGGTAATTATATAGTTGGTGGCTACTCTATCTCCATTTCTCCTCGTACTTTGCAGCAACCAATTAGTTGTTTTGCCAGAGGTACAGGTTCTTTCCCTTTTAGTTCCTCACCCAAGTTTTTTTTTTTTTCCCTATTAGCTCCTCACCTAATTTTTCAGATTTGCTTTGTTTGCTGATATTAGAATTCTTTGGGAAAAAAACCCTACAATCTACTTTTTGTTAGAATGTTTTGATTTTGAAATAGTTTGGGGAATGATTCAGTTCTGATAAATCTCTGACAGAAAACCATTCAATTTCTGCCTGCCTAGAAAGCTGTGCTCCCAGAGTTTGCCTCTTCACGACAGACAGACATGTGGATTCTTTTGGACATGAGAATGCACAGAAGTCAGGCTCATAAGCAGCCTGATGATAGGCAGCCCCACAGCCGGGATGTTTAGAGTTCCCAGGTGTATTATATGGAAGAAACAAGTTTAGAAGTTTTAACTGAGAAGGCATATTTCCCAGATTTCCATCCCTTTGTCACCTGGAGGCTGAAGTGAGCCTTGAAATCCTGGCATCTGTGGGTCAGCAATATTTTAAAGATGCATTTGTGGCACTCCACATTCCAAAAGCAAGGTAAGGTACTTGAACTGAAGTCATGTATCTCTGAAATCAAACACAACACAAAACCTATAGCCAATCAAACAGAATTGCTTTGTTTTGTAGAAGTTATTTATATATCAATTTGGCCATGTATGCCAACTTTTATTTATTCTCAGCAGAAATCATAGACACAAGAATTAGTCTAATGAATTTTTTTTTTTATTAAAAAAGCAGGCAGTAGTTATTATGGGTTCCACACCATATGATTCCACATGGCCTACCAGAATGTGCACTGCCATGCTGTGGGCACTGTACAGATGCTTGACCAATGCTTACTTAAGAAATGCTTGAGCCTCATATCTCTGACTCTATATACCAGACACAGAGTCTATAGACATCTGGATTGAAGCACAGCTGCCTGAGGAAGTGTTTAGGACTCATTTGACCCGATCCCACGCCAGTCAGTTCAGATTCAAGAGTAATTCTGTTCTCAAATGCAGAGATGAAGTACTGAGACACAGACTGTTCGTGTACTTTCCTTTCTCCCTTGCAGTGAATGCAAGTTTCCCTTGAAGGTGGCATCATATATAGAGCTTCCCCACAGAAAATCTACAGCCAAGATGTCAGTGGAATTGTCATTGACTGGTTATTGACTGCTGAAGAAGAGATGAATTTTGCTTCTAGTGTGATTTTATGATCTTGATCCTCCTTTCAGTTCCTCCATTTCTCTTAGAACCCGTATTTTCTATAGAATGCTTGTAATCTTCACGCTTGTGAATCTCTCTACTCTGGTTGCCATATCTTACATTTCTGAAATCTGCTGTCATTGCCATTGCTAGCAAGAATGCCAGAGTGAGACCGCTCTTCTAATTCTAAGAAGTGCTGCAGCAGCAACAAATGCACTGTATGACAAAAAACAGTGATTTAAAAAACAAAGTGGAAGTTAGGAAGAAAATTCAGAAAGCCACCTGTAAACAACTTTGTTGAAACTGCAAAATTAAGAAGCATTTTGTCAGCCCCAGTTCTCCCTAGCAAGTAGTCTAAATATCTGGAACCCTTCTTCAATCCTTCTCAATTCCATATTCTCATTTGCAGTCATTTTCTTGTCCTTAAATATTCAAATCTAGGCACCTAGATATTCCTGAAGTGAAAGCAAATATAGATACAAGCAACAGAAAAAGAATTAGCCAAGAAAATAGACCATATTCACGGTGGCAGCAAAGTCTCAGCACCCTGAGGTTCAGGTGGATGCACTAGGTGAATGTATAATTGAGCCAAGGTAATGCAAGGAAGTACTTATATTGGTACACTTAACAACTCTTCATCTAAGTACAATGACCATCAGTAACAAAGAGTATCAAACAGCCAGCATGGCAAAATGGAGGAAATGGTCAGTCATTAGCACCAGTGGAGTTGCATTAGCTACTGTCCCTGAGGAACTGAATTGTAAAAGGTAAGAGTACCATCAAGTATGAAGAACAAAAAGCAACAAAGCATAGTATCTTACTACTATAAGAGTTGCCCCATCTCCTTCTACAGCCTGTTAGCCTATAGAAGTAATTCCATTGAATGTAAAATGAAAACTTCCAGCTTTGTTGGAGAGAAAGCTTGTTTTCAAATTTGTGCATAAAGAAGCTGGCTTCTTTTATATGCTGTAAAAAATCACCTGTCTTTGGTAATAAATGAACTTGGCAAAAAAGTACTGGAGAATATTACGAAATTATCCTTTTGGAGTAACGTGCAAAATGTCTGAAGAGTTAAATGTTTTTCCAGTGACATCAGTGTCATGTGATGATAAACCAGCTTGTTACAGCATTTAAAGAACATAAGGCCTGAAGTTCTAAAATTTTGGATTTTTGCAGACTAATATTGCCAACAGGAAAGTCCAAGTTGTAAGTTGAAAAAAACTCTCTTATTTGCTCCTGCACCTCATGGTAATGCTGTTATGTCAAAACAAGTCAATGTGTGATTTTTTCCATCTTCTAAACAGACCTCTTAAAGTTAATTTAAAAAAAGAATTCACGAGGAAGCACTCACATGACTCAGCGTTACCAGCACCGCTTTGCATCCTACGTAGCAGGTTAAGTTCTACTAACAGAATTTGATTGTTACTATTTTCAGTAGTGCAGAACCCTCCATATATTTAGAAACTTGTCAAGTTACCACAGGATTGCAAATAGCAGTTTTTGCATCGTGTGCCACAGACATTGATTTTCATGTCTACACTAATGTATGTGGCCGGGAGCTGCGAATAATACAAAGTACCAGATTGGTATGAACAGAAAATGATGATCGGGAAAAATAATAAGCATTAAATTAGAAACCATATTACATTTAATGATCTACTTGCAAGACATCTTCTACTTACTTATAAAATAATAAGTGGCATACCTCCTAAACAAACAGACCTTTGTAACAAGGTATTTCCGATAAGATAACTGCAAATCATAGCTGCTGCAGATTAAGTCATACACATTGTAGTCTACTGGTCTCTTTTCTGGTCCTTATACATATATACATGTACACCCACACTTACAGTTCTTTTTCCAGGCAAGGCTAAGGAAGAGCTCCAGCTCCCTGCTGAATTTTCCACAAAACTCTTCCACTGAGGAAGCGGGGCTTATTCCCCTGAGGAATGAGCTGCCGGGATCCCTCTTTTGCAGGTTTTCATGGAGCTAGTTGCCATTTGTTGCTGACTCCTACAGCTCTCTTGTTGCACAGGGCCACCACCCACAACTGAGATAACTGAATGGAGCCGACTTCTTGAACTTCAGTGGTTTACATGGTTGTCACACGCGGAAGAAGTTTTGCATAGTTCAATCTGCAGTGACTTACTGGTAGGTTCTCTCTTGCAAATTTATGCAGCGCCTAGCGGATATAGGAAGAGGAGGTAAGTAGTTCATTCCTCTTCCTGCTTACCTTGGCATAACTACTGACACCACACAAGAAGTCTCAGTATTGTGGACAGCAAGCAGAAATCACTGCTGTCTTCCACCTCATATTTGGAGAACCTAAAAATTCATCTTATTAGCTTTGCCTTCTGAATGAAAAGTCCCACGTTGGCCTTTTACATTAACTCATTGTCCCAGCTGTCTGTACTAGGGCACCAGATGTTGTTTAATCTGAAAAAACATCCTCTATATACTAGAAACTACAGACATGTATAAGGCAGAATTTCTGTCTCAAAGCATTTTTAGTTTCATTTGGGTCTGTCCTGTTTCTCCTACCTGCCAAAACTATGGATTCCCCATAACGCCTACAGAACAGAGGAGATTGATCTGTATATTGAATTGAATTCCCTCGAAGGTATTCCACAAAACGATCCCATTTATTAAGGAAGGATCTTTCACAGGCCTGGTGAAAAACTAACCCCTAAACCAGATGAAAGTTTGCCTCCTGTAGCAACAGCTCTCATTTTCGTGCTTCCATGTTTGTTTTACAGTGGCATAGTCCTTCATTCACAGACTGCAGGTAGTAGTTTGAATTCAGCACCATATACAAGTTGCTGAAGTGAGAGACTGTCAGCTATTTATTTTTTCACATATGAGCATTTTGCTCAGGAACCATAAAATACTTCATCCTCTCTGCATTTTGTAACGGAGAACAACATTGAGCCCCTTGTGTTTTAGTTCCCTTGATCTATTGACCACACATTTTAAGGAGAGGCTGACAGCTAGCATGTCAGTTATTTTCAGATATCTGTCTCTGTCAAATTCAGAAATCCCAAGAAAATAAACGAAGTGCAGGATTATAAATACATGTGAAATCAGAGCTGTCATCACTCTCAAGGATTTTCCATTGTGCCTGCTGCACTATTTTTAAGCTAAGATTTCCCAGATGTTTAGTAGGAATGTTTAGAGAGTAAAACATTTCATTTTTCTTATGGCTGCAACATTCTTAAACTTAACCTATTCAAAATTGGGGTTTGTGCTTGATTGACCACTGCTAGACAGCCAAGATGATAATAGGATAAAAATGGTTACCGTAAGTAAGTTCTGCTCACGTTTGAATTAAGATTCAGCTGTTTCCTATGCCTTTATTAAAATAAAAATTTCCCCATTCCAAAATTTTGCTGTACTTTGTATCCAGTTGGCTTCTTTAATTTACTGTCCTGTTAAGCCACAGAAACCTTAAAAGGTTGTAGCTAGGTGGCTTGTGTTCACTGCCCGTAGTCATCAAATTACGTCAGAAATGAAGTCATGTAATTGGCTTTGCCACCCAACACACAGATTTTAAGATTGCACTTATGTCTCCCTATGTGTAAGTGGATTTGGCATGGTTTACATTACAGGCAAGACTAGCTTCTGTATACACCTCCTTTTCTTCCCGCACTCTCTTTTTCTTTCACACATACATACGTTTGCTTTTACTCAAGAGATGTTCAATAACTATAACGCTAAAGTTCTTTGACCCTAGGCCATTAGCCTGCTCAGGACAGACCCAATAAACAACTGAAACAGCTAAGAGTTTTAGGCATCTGATCTCTGGAGAAAACACCAGAACTCTGCAGAAGATGTCTGTGCGGTGACGAGTGAGAAGAAGGCAAGTCAGAGTGGCAACCTACAGAGCCTGCACGCTGACCTGTGTGCTGCCACCTCGTAGGAAACAATGAGTGTCTGCAACACGGCGCCCCTCTGTAGCTTACATACCTCACGTAGTGCCGCAGGAAGATGCCTTCCTTCATCCAGGATTTTCAATTAAGAATCCATTTCAGGATCCTTCTCTTTCAAAATGTCATCAGAGAAGAGGGCAACTGCCCACCTCTTCTGTAACGGTTTACATCTCAGGGCACTCAGAGATTCAATTCCTTTATCAATATGAAAAGACTCAAGTCCACATTACCAGTGTCTTTTGCCACCAACAAGGAGACCACTGTAAGTCTTTCTTTTAAAATTGGATTACAGGGCAGCAAAGTGCTTAAGAATGGTGGGCAGGATGCGAGAGCAAAACTCTTCTTGCTGTTGGTCAGGGTACAGTCTTGGAAGGAGAGATCTGAAATTCCCAGCTCTGCTGTCAACGTAATTTCTGTACTTTATCTTGTTTCTATTACAATACATATCTACACAGTATTAATGCATACATTGTTATTAATTACTTTACATATAATTTTCTAGTACTTCTCTCTAGTATGCTTCTCTCAGAGCATAGTTTAATACACTTGTTAACACTGTTAAAGATGAATTATTTGTTATTTGCACATCACCAAGTCAACATTAGCTAAAGAAAATTTCTCATTACTTAAAGTATGAGTCACGTACAGGGATCCACTTCAAGGGACATGTCCATACATCCTTTAGAAGCTAGATCTGCTAAGGCACTTTGCCTAAGTGACATGGAGTGCCTGGACCTTTGTAACTGCCCATCACTTCCATAGATGACAGGAGAGCTGTGAAGTTCAGAGCTGCTTGGCAGTTCGATCGCCATTCAACAACACTGTTGTGAAGGAAATGCATGAGAGACATTTTCCTATCTTTCTGCCTTCCCATAGGAAACAACAGCCTGATCTCAGGTCACAGTGTGTCACAATAACTAAAATCTCAAGCTTTGAACCACCGTAGTCTTTGGGTGGGTACTTAGGCATCTCATTTTCTCAGCTAAATTCCAACTGGCTAATAACACCGTTACCTTGTTAAGCCCCATGCATCGCTTGAAGGCCATCTTGAGCCTCTGCCCTGTAGTCTGCACTGGCTGATGCATGACATTTCCAATGTAGCTTTGGTTCCTTTTCACAGAGTGAGGAAGCGACAAACGCCTGAAACAGATGATCCAAATGTGAATATTCTTGCACATTATTCATTTTTACAAATAAGGAATTTTCTATAGTCTTACAATTAGCATGAATTTTTTTGCTTCCCCTAATACACTAAGTTTCTATATTATTACTTTGCATTTAAAATACTGTGAGCTGAAAGCCGATGTCAGAATTTTTAGCACTGTAAAAAAGGATGCTACTGTATTTCACGTTCTTGCAAAGCAACGATTTGGAGAAACTCTGAATACCCGTTCTCTTCCTTGGGCACTAGAGGTCACCAGTGGTACAGACACGAGGAAAGGGATTGGGTTTATGATCTTCAGCAATACAGACAGAGGCCTCAATCCCTCTCCTGTGACTTAAATTAAAGTTGTTACTGGAAGTCCTTTGGCATCTCGATTTTTGGAAGAGCGAGAAGATTAAACTATTTCTTTCAAGCGCGATATGCCTCAGATGTATAGCTGTGTATCTGTTTGAAAGGGATGGGTGTCTCTTGAAAATATGATTTATTCGTCCCTCTGATACTTGAGAGTTCCTTGGCTGATACCTGCTGTATTTGAGCTCTGAGTAATGTTGTTGAGACAGAACCACAGAACACCCAGCAGAAACACATGTTGTTTCAAACGAAACAGCATGGCCCATTTCAAGAAAGAAACAGTGCTCCTTTACTGGTTCCATGTGTGGCGTGTGAGGGGTTCACTGAAGCAGAACGTTCAAGAACACCAGTTGCGCTTTTTGACTAAGAGACCACACCATCTTTTAATGCATTCAGGACTTTCCATTTCTATGAGTAACGTTTATGACAAAATACCCCAAGTCCTCTTGCATGTGAAGAGGCTCAGCAACGCTTAGAAATCTATGCTAGAGCACAGCCGTTCCTTAGAGAAAATATATCTAGCTTTTAACCTCCAAAAGACGGAAATTTGCTTAAAATATTTTTTATCAGATCAGTAGTTAAATTTAACAACTATCAAGTTTATACCCTCTATCAGCTATTTATATAATGCATGATACTAATATAATCCTAAATAAGAAGCAGGGGGGGTTAGCAATGATTCATTTTATAAAAGCATTGAACTGGTACAGTGGAATAAACATACTACTGCAATTACGGAGACGATAATCAAACAGCACTACCTAACAGAAAGTCTTCTTGGTGCATCAAAAGTTATTCCCATGTTAAATATCAACTCAAAGATTGTTTTGTCAAAAAGATTTAATAAGATTTTGGGTAGTAAACCTATCACAGATTCAAATTTTGGTGAAAAGTCTATTGAAACTCTATAAACCCTGAAAGTAAGTAGCAATACCACACAGGATTTTTATGCTTGCTTTCTTCACCTAAGTTTCATCTAACTTTTAACTCCTTTTACTCTGAGGTGCAGTACATGAAGAATTTTTAAAGTTACACAAAGTTAAAAATTAGGCAGGCAGGAAAAATCTTACCCTTGAAAGAAGTAAAAACAACTGGACACTATACGCTACATATTTTCACTACTTTGTTTAAAATAGCATATTGATGTACTTAAAACCCTTCAGATCTGTGTGTTATTTATGATGCTGTAAACATACAGAAAAGCATGAAAGTCACATTTTCCACTGCATCCAAGGAGACAAATTTAAAATTACAGCTATTGGAAATCTGTTTTACGAGCTGTGTGAAAGGTGTAGTTAAATGCAGCGCTATAAACTGGTCTGCAATGCCCTACATATTGCGACTCCTAGATAGTGTTAACAAAAAGAAAAATCAAACTAGATTGAGACTTCTGGCTACGTTCTCATTTCTCTACATCCTCCTGAAAGGAATGTGAAAGCACATGCAAATCTAGCCCACATCTTATACATCCTTGTATTAGCAAGACGCAAAATAGGGATACTGCAATATACAAGTCAATGCAGTACTTATGATTAAAGGTAAGCAGGGAAGACAGGTCCGCTCAGCAGGGAAGACTATCAAGGGGT
Organism: Charadrius vociferus; assembly: GCF_000708025.1. Taxonomy (NCBI): domain Eukaryota; kingdom Metazoa; phylum Chordata; class Aves; order Charadriiformes; family Charadriidae; genus Charadrius; species Charadrius vociferus. The sequence continues at coordinate 99,233 of NW_009646622.1, read as the reverse complement.
TGCGTGAAGCTTTGTGAGTCAGGCAGCAGATCTGGGACACAGAACTTGGTGGAGGGTCTTTTCTTGTGAGCTCTGGCAGCTTCTGCTCGTGGGCTTTTTTCCCTTCTCTCCTCCTCCTTCTCTCACTAGCCCACAGCAAATGTCAGCTACGTGTAAGCGGAGCACATTGTGGCATACCTACAACACCGCCATGTCTGTGCTCAACCCAAGGTATCACTTAAGACCAGGACCAACACACACAGGAAGGAAGTGAAGCATCAGCAATAGCAGAGAACTGTGCTCGCACGGGGAATTCACCGTGGGGCAAATCTAATTGCTCTCGGCTTCTTTTGGGCAACCCCCAACCCATTGATATGCACATCAATATGCATCAGATACGGTCTTCACTGCCCACAGTATTTGCCCAGTATTTTTTTACTCAGTGCATTCATAAAAAGGCCAGTACCATTGAAGAAAGGGAGTTAGATATTGGATTATGAGATACAGCTCAGCAATCACTCTACAACGACACCAAGAAGTTAGTTTTCACCTGGATCAGTTCTCTTTGCCTGTACCCTGTAGTCAGAGAAGCATGCGTTGTATCAGCACAAATGCTGGTGCTGGCACAAGACAGCAAACACAGGAAGGGATGGAGGGGACGAACCCTTTTGGCAACAGTCTGAATTAGCTGGACAGAAAATTCAACATTGAACTGTATGCATTTTATGAATACGCCCATGAAAGACAGAAGTTGGCATCAAAAGAAATGAGACTGGGCCTTAAATTTCCCCTTTAACGTAAAACATCCAGAGGTGTTGATATTCAGGATATGTTACTACGCTATTCACATGCCTTTGTGGATGTGGGTCTCAGCAGAGGGTAAGGGTATTAGCATATGAGATGGGGCTATATAGCTGGTTTGAAGAACCAAGGATTTTTTCTTTGCTGATCTCAGGGAAGCTTCTGACATTTTTACTGTAATAATTTACTACAGTTTTCATATTTGGTGAATATATGTAGGTCCTAGAAAAGCTCTTCTGTATTTACATAAACCTACTACAAATAAGGCTCATTTACCTTCATCCACCCATCATATAGCTCTGGAACTAGAGGAAGTAAATATTGGACCTGGCAAATACAGTACTTTATGCCTCTGGTCCCTTCTCATTTTCTTAACTTTCATCATCTTCCAAAATTATATTTCTATTTCAATTATTCAGTTGTTGCATTGGGTTTTTTTCTCCCCTAAAAGTCTGCTTGATGAGAAAACTCTGTTCAGCTGGAAAACAGCATTCTGATTAGGAGAACGTATGTGCAGGTTGGTGAACCCAACAGATGGGCCAAGTGCATCAGTTTGTCCATTCTTTCCTCTAAGCAGCTGAAACCCTCACTGGTTTCCACGGAGGATCAATGTGTTTCTCAAGTCCTTAGCCTTGCTCTACCTGCTTTGCACTGACCTTGCAGAGTAAAGTAGTTTACTTGGGCATTTGTGGCTCTCTATATATTTGTAAGTAGCTCCTCTGACCTGGGTCAAGGTCTGTGCTCAAAGAAAAGAGGCTGCGCCCATCTCCACGTTGGCTCAGAGGAACCTGGCTGCTCGTGTTTCTTAAGAGCTCTGGCTTGCTGATTAAGTCAGGGTAACTTCTGGCACACATAAATTGCTTAGACTTGAGTCCTGAGCATATAGCCCTGCAGCGACAGGGAGGTGACAGAGGCAGCTTAGAGCTCCCCACGTGCTTTGTTCATGAACCTTAGCGTGCGTTTCCAAAGTTGTTAAGGTTTTCCACCAGACTTGTGCCATACCAGGAGTGAAGTTAACCATCACCGTTACCTTTGCTGTCAGAGCCCCTGCAGTCAAGGCTGGAATGCAAGTACAGGCTGATAGCCAGCTATCCTGAGACTGTGTAGTTGCTGGAGTTCAACAGAAATCAACTTGTAACACAGGGACTATGTTGGTGGGGGAAGGGACAGCACTCTATCCATGGCCACCCACTGCCTAGAAAAAGTCTGGCAACAGGGGTGTTATTCTTGTTCCATTGGCAATCGTGGGACTTCTGCTAGACTTGATCCTAAATGAATGCATTTTTCTGACCCAGAGTCCTTTTATGTGGTTCGGCATGGAAAAGCGCCATGGTATTTGTCACAAAAAGTCCTCGCCGGCTAATCTGTTTTTAGGATTGTTGATGGTTTATAAATTAGAATTATTAGTCAAACATTGCTCTGTGTGTGCAACCCCCTAGTACAGACTGGGGCTATAGGGCCAGCACGGAACCACCTTTCTATCCATGGCAAATTGTTTTGACACAAGGAAAGGTAGTTGGAGCAAACCCAGAAGGGTACATAAGCAATTTACCCCTGACACGTACTCTAACATATCTCAGTCATTGTATTGGCCACGGAACATTTATACATCTCCAACAAAACTGAGCTTCTCATGTACCTAAGTCTTGGCAGGTCCCATCTAAATATGCCATACGCTCTTGTGGCAACTAACCGCCGTGTTATTTCTCTCCATGTTAAACAGAACAGGGACAAGCTAACAATTTAAAGATTAGAGAGGCAAAACTAGATAAGTCTGCTAGTTCTCTTTAATCAAAGGACAAGTCCTTCAGAAGTGCACCAGCCCGCCTTTCCTAGGCATACAGGATGCCCATCCTAGAGGTGAACTGACAGAGGCATTAAGCGGTGAAGAACCCTTCCCGGGTGTGTGACCATAAATCCCAAATCAGGGAAGTTCTGTTCCTGACAATAGACTGAAATAATGAGAAAATGAAAGTTGGCAGGCACTTATGTACATCCATGTGTTCATGGTGTGACTTTCAGATGTCATACTGACAGATTCTCTTACTCCCTTTGTATTCCAAATTCCTTGTTTATCCAATTAGCATGCGTAAAATCACATATAAACATACATACAGCGCTAAATTCTACGACAGATGTAGATCTGAGTTTTCAACCACAGAATGTTAAAACCAGCAAGAATGTCTCAAGTCATGTAGACCCTGTAATTTTTTTGTCATTCCACAGCCGGCTGAGTTTTGGAGCCCCTTTGCTCGTTCTCTGAATGGACCCTCTTACATTAAAATGTTCTTGGTGAAATGCAGAGCGTATGATAAACACAATATGGATTCATTTTTTAAAAAATTGGGCACTTTTTGCCCATGTTCCTCCCTGCCCCTACAATTCTAAGCTTGAAACTCAGAAATGGGGAATGTCATCAAATGTAGAAGAAAAAGACCATGTTCGCGGCTCCTCAAGCCCTAAAAGTAGGTCACCTTCAATTGGATGATGTTTCAAATGCAACATGGATCTTCTGTACTAAGTGCCTTGTGAAAATCTGTCCCTGCAGCTGCTGGTAACTATTTTTTGCATCAGACTGGTTTTGATAAACTTTTTTTTTTTTTTGGTCATATCCACAAAAACAGATATTCACAGCTTTGGGAGAATGACTTCCTTGACCTGTAGTTTTTCTGGTGATGGAATCCAAATTCTGTACATTCCACTCTTTTTCCAGGAACACTAACTACAAAATGAATACAATGTGCAAAACAAAGGACAAATCTAAGGATCAAACGGGAAAAAAACCACCAAAACCAAACTCCGGTTTACACTAATACAGAATTTAACACCACAGAGTAATTATGCTTGCCGTTCCCTCCACTCAATATCATTTAAGAACCTACTAAATGCATTTGCTTTGATATGCCTTTCAGCAAAAGGATTTCACTCTCTTTTCTTTTACAAGGCAACCTGAAATATGTTATTTGTTTTGTGTTTGGCAAAAGATATTAGAAAGATTAGAAACGTTTGTATTATTCACAGTCCCATCAGAGTGAGAGCGTATGGCAGCTGCTAACTGCCTAGAATAAAAGTAAAAGTTCTCCATTGAGCTTTCTATATACATATGTCCGCCCTTGTGTATAATAAATAAATAAATAAATATACATATACACATACAGTATATCTAAGTATACAAGGTCAGCTCCAGACAATTCCTCTAGAGCATCTGATGCAGCTGCTGACAGAAGCAAGGCTAGAAAGCTACATGAACAACTGGTAAAACTATAATGGCAACTTTTCCTTGCCAAAACATGCAGAGCAACTTCTCATGCAGAAGAGGGTGCTGAAGCAGTGACTTGAATGGTCTGAACCTTGACCTTGCTATGCAGCCAGAACCCCACACCATTTTTAATCCTTTTCACCTCACAGGGGAGAAAGGATCCTCAGAACTGTGTTACCTATTTAAAAGATGGGCATACGTCTGAGTGGAGATCAGAATTCCTTGGATTCCTGGGCAATGGAGGCTTTAATGGCATAGTGTGAACGGGAGGAAATGCTGTCTTGCCCTACTAGTACTCGATGTTGTTGTTTAATCTGGCACTATCAAAAGCCAAGTTATGACACACAACTAAGAGAATTCATTTCATGTGAAGGCTATGACACTGGAGATGTGCTCAGCTTCTAAAACACAAACATTATAAACCTCTATGGCAACAGTGCCATTTAATGTCTCCTAATTAACATTCTTGTTTCCTTAATATCAAACATCTCTAAAGGACACGTCTGTGCAGAGTAGAATAAAACCTGCTGTATCAATAGGTGACAATAATATGTGAAGTTGAGCCCATGCTCTACATGTGCAGAGTAAGATAACATGCATAGAGTACCAACCTACCATATGTTCTACCACTTAAGCGAGCATGTTTTATCCCGGTCTACAACTACAGCTAGCTGAGGATAAGCACACATTCATTCGCATCCTACAGACATACTCATTGTCAGCAAGACCTGATTTTCAAAGTGTTAACAACGTGCAAACTTCAGAAATTCACAGTCACAAAGCATTATTTTATTTCTTCTGAAAAAAGGGGAAGGTGAAAACAGCAAAGAAAAATGTAAATTGCTGAAAAATGCAAACTCATAGGCAGGCTGCCATTTACAATAATGGGCTGAATCTACCACATAAATCTACAGAAGAACTGAAAAAACTTAGAGCCTATAAAGTGGCTGAGGCTGAATCTGAGACATTAATTTGGTTAAAATATTTCCTGCTTTTTTGGGTCTTTTTGGTTGGGGTTTTTTGTTGTTTTCGTGGTTTAGTTCACCTCAGTCAGTCAGTCCAAGTTAAGACTGTTTTTTTGCAGTATGGACACAGCTCAAGTGTCAAGCATAGTGGTGATTAATACATCCACGTTTTTCCAAGTCTGGCTAAGCCTATACAATCTTTCCTTCCTTTCTCTTTCTCAACCTCTCTCCTCTTTTCATTTAGAACATTCTCTAAAACACACATTAGTAGAGAAACAAAGGGAATTTCATGACTGGACAGAGGTACGCTGGACCTAAAAGACAAAAATTCCTAGATTTGACATTAGCTGCAGTTGCTTACAAGCCACTGCCTCAGTCATGGTTTAATACTGTTTACAAGAAAAGGAAAGGAATGGTCAACATATGTTGTGGAAAGAATGAGTGACCCTGGTGGAATGGGTATCAGAGATCATGTATATTGCTCACCAGCAAGACATCTGTTTTCAACTATGGGGCTTTCTTACTTTCTTGAGTAAAAACTCAAGAACTGATGAATAAAGTCTCACGATACCTAAGCACCATTGCTAACTCGTGTGACAGTCAGAGAATTTCTCTAAATGTCAGTCCTATCATCCTGCACTGATGGCACTGCTCCTGTTTGCAGAGTGTACTGTGGTCTGTACACGTGCCTGTTTGACTGACTTCTAACTTGGAGCTGCTAATAGCACATTTCAGCCATCATGCCAGTCTAGGCCAGTGTGGGCCTAAGTCCAATTAATTTAAATATTGAAATTAGAGTGGCACACATAAGCAGTATTAGATCTCTGAAAAGGAATTAACCCACAGGATCTTCCTCTCCGTTTTGCTAAAACCATTCCTTCAAAAATACTTACAGTTCAACACAAGTCTGAAATTTACCTATATATTCCCACTGAACTGGTTTGCTGCTGTACAGGAAACCTTTCAACACAGAAAAATCAGTTAGATATCCTTTGAAAGGACAGTCGGATGTAATGCAGACAAAATGCAAATAAGCACCAAGCACCAGACCTTTTGTAAAAGATAATTCACTGTTATTGTGAGGGAGGAGATGTTTATAGTAGTCTTATCCCAAAAGGCCACCGCATACAATATTCTGACTGACTTTAATAGTTATAGTAGGTGCAGATTTATGGTTGGGTGTAAGGATGTTTCAGTCTTCACCTCTTCACCTCTTATTAGCACTTGTCTTCTGCTTCCTTGCCACAGTTTAAGCAGTCCCAGATGCTGTGCAGTTCCAAAGCTCCCATCTAGCTCCCATAAAACCAGAAAAAAAGTATGTTGTGGAGTACATTGTGAGTGGTAGAGATGGGGCAGGAGGACAAAGAGGAAGGATCCTCTGTGGAATATGACACGATGAGCAAGAGATGGTCTCAGCTCACTGTTAGTTAGAGTTAGATCTAACCTTGCCCTGAATATACAAAAATTTTTAAGCTTAATGCTTTCAATAGTACAAGTATCTTCAGCAAAGCTCAACCCATTTAATTTAATTTCTTAGTAAGAAAGCATAACAGTGAGGAGATAATGCATGTTAATAACCTAAATATCAGAAAAATGAAAAAAAACCCATATAAATTTAAAACTATTATAAACTTTTCACTGCCTTCATGAATGAATCTGTTAAGGCATTTCAAAATTACAGCAATTTGGCCAGTTATAGTTTCAGTGATTAGGATAAATGAAACTATGAAATCTTTATATAGAATAAAAGAATCAAGGCTTATGCCATTTTATTTTAATAAGAATTCATGGGATTTAGTTTATCCTGAAGCTGCCATTTAAAAATACCATTTACATTGCTCTAAAGCGGTTCCTACAAAAAAAAAAGGTTCCTACAAAATGTCTTGGGCTGTAAAGTAACATGGAGAAATGGATATAATTCTCTCTGGAGATGAATATATTCTTCTCAGAGTATTACAAGTCTTGCAGTTATGAATGATACTTTCCACAGTGCTGCGGTAAATGGGAATTTTAGCTTACCATATTCTAGCTATAATTAAGAAAGATGGTTAAGTCGCTTTGTCTCTTTCTATCTCTGCCAAAAGGTCAAGATTCATATAAAGATACACAACCGCCTCTCCAGTATTCTTTTTCTTAGTAGCCAAATGCCTCTCCCTTTTCTGGCAATCACACTCAGCCCTCGTTATTGTGGAGTCAGAGATTCTGCCTTTAATATTACTATTAAAATGGTACGCAGGGGGCAATTTGATAAGACAGTGACACATATGCATTGAACGCCATCGGTATTGAGTTTTGAAACTCCTTCAATTTTTTCTAAGCTGTTCCCTACATCAAGAAATAAAAGCCACAACAAAAAAAATACCTTTTTCTTATTAGACTGCCAGAGATCCCAAAATCTAGTTGATATCTGTTTCCAATTTGTCTTTGTGGAAAGGAGGCCAAAGAGTTGCTTTTCTTCCTCCTTGCAGAATGCAGCCAAAATGTAGTCTAACCTGGGTGCACCCACCCACACTCACCAGTGTGTGCATTCTAGTCATGACTCAAGTTAATAAATTTGATTAGCTCGTACAGTATTCCAAGCCAGCAGCCCACAAGGCAGGTTCAACCAATACCTTTGCTTCACTCACTGCTCTCAGCAGACCACCAAGGCTCTAGTTTGTATTTTTAAACCTGGGTTAAATTGTGGCATAACCACAAACCATTGTATGCGATTAACAGTGGGGTTCCAATGACTGACTGACAAACAAAATCTTAGCACACTGAGTCTGCTTCTCCCAGTAGTAAACACATGTTATTAATGAAATGATTCTAACAGGCTACACAATTGGAAGCTTTTTTCTTGATTGACAGACTATGCTTTCCGTAGCAGGCCAAATGAAGAGGGCATAAAGAGTACACTTGTATTTTTTACTTTGTGAAGTAAAGACATAAAATTATTGCAATAGTTTCTCCATTCAGTTATAACCTAATGGAATGTTTCTCCGGCCAGTCACTGAGTGATGCATTACCTTCATACACATGCATTTTTGAAAAGTGCTGCCCTCCAATCCGTTGCTTCGTCTCCATCGCTGACCCACTCCTCTGTCATCGCTGACATAGCTTAACGGAAGAACAGTTGATTAGGGAAAAAAAAAAAGAGACGTCAACACGCATGTGGCATGAGATCATGACACCATCACTCAAAACTACCGCAGAGTGGTACAGTTTCATTGCCAGCTGCTCAAAACAACGCTTGCTAAGCCAGACTGAGTATTAAGCAGCAGGATGAAACAGATGGGCTTGCTCATTCGTAGACCCTGTAGTTCATACATTTCAGAAGAAACAGCGATGGCCAACAACCAGGATAAGAAACGTTACACAATTTCACCATGCTTTTCTTCTTTCCACAAGGAGTGGATGAACTGCATATCCATCACATCTTTAATGACATAATTCATACCAAAATTGTCATCACAACTGTCAAGGCCCCGAAATTGGACCTACAACGTTCAGGCATGGGATTTCATTACACATTCAGTAGCTGTGTTCTTCAGACTATTAAGCAGTCCTCACTGCTTCAGTCTCTGCCTTGACGGTTCATACATGATCCTACAGCATCATTTGCCAGGCTGGTGGAGGATGGACAGAGGAAGCAGAGGTTTCTGTCAGTGCTGCTGCCAAAAAATACAAATGCAAGTTGAACCCCAGCCTCAATCTGATGAAACTGCCCCAATTTACGGGCAGTTCACCCATCCGCATTATCATTACACCCAACCATCCTACTAGCCAGTAAACAGTAACGCACAGGCGTACTCTTATGGTAAACCCGCTCCTGTGCTCACAAAGAAGGTTTGGAATATTTGTCTTACACAGCCTGTCACGCCAGTCTGTACAGCGAAACTACTATCATTACACCAGATCATTACACAGCTCTGGCCTCCAGAGCTGCAAAGAGAAGATGAGATGAAATACTTGACTGTCAGGGAAGGTTCTTACCGGGGAACAGAAAAGCAGTATTTTATCCTGAGCACATTCAGTACCCCACTATCATCACCCTCTGATACCCTTTTTTTTTTTTTTTTTCATACGGAATACAGCAGCAGCTAAAATAAAAGGTAAATATTAATATTGCTATTTTGAAGTTATTATAAGAAATTGCTCTGTTGCATCACCTACATATGAATGGCAATTTTGTTGGAGAAAACAGTCAGTTTTCATGGGCTTCACTGTTTCATTTCAAAGGAACAAGCTCTGAATGCTGAAGAGAGATTTCTTCCCCGTGAAAGGTCAGAGTGCACATTAGAGCAATCCGTCACAGTTGAGTCAGTGATGTTTCCATGCTGCACTATTCCCCCTGTACATGGTGTACAGCATGCTGAACTGCCGGAATTGGTATGGTCAGGCTAGAAAAGGGCTTGGTTGGTCACTTCTTTGATTTATTATTGACCTCCCTCTTGGAGACAGATATCACATCTCCCAACTTTGCAGCCTTCTTGGGCAGAGGAGTAAATTTATGGGTGGGAGGGAACAGAAACTTAGAAAAGGAAGGACTGGAGGGAATAAAACAGCAGTGGTGCAGTCAGGCAGGATTATTTGTCAGGTTGTGACTCTGCTTTCTTCTCAAGGTCCACGAGGGACGGTGTGGATTCCCTCCAAACTACTAACGCAGATTTTCCTGGATGGTTCCTGTAGTCTGATATCTACTGCATGTTTATGCACCCACTCTTGTCCTTACTCCTTCCTGTTCATGTGGGAATAAAATGCTTCTTCCTCTGCAGCTTTGAGACGTGACCAAACCCAGAAAGCCCGTTGTCCCACTACTGCTGTTCACCACCACCTCCTTTTTGTGGCTAAGTAGTAGCCACAGGCTTAACCTAGAAGTTCTCTTCAGATTCTGCTCCTGAGGATGTCTCTTCCCAAGAAAAGAATAATTTTTCTTCAAATGGAACTTCAAGGAAAGAGCTACATTGCTTTTTGCCTGCTCAGTTAGTGTTGCATTATCTTCTGTTTCCTTCATTAATAATAGAGTGGCAAACAAGACTCCCCCGCCTTCCACAGAGAAGAGGAGGAATGGCAAAACAATAGAAAATGATCCAGCTGTAAATTGCTTTAAACATTAGACTTAAGCAAGGATTTCAGTCAAAGTACTTCCGAATCACTCACAGCATGGAGTATTCTAAAATAAGGTGACACCCTCATATTAAGCCTTAGAAATTAACAAGTAACTGTCTTAAACCTTAAACTTGCTGAAAGTAGTTTCAATGGGATTAATGGCTTAAATGAACTGGTATAAATGTTGATACCAATTTGCATTATTATATACTAGGAATCATGCTAAAGGTAATCTGAGATACTGCTAACCAGGGATTCCTGCT
>NW_009646622.1:24148-88795 GCF_000708025.1 Charadrius vociferus | reverse complement strand
TCAAGGACCAAGGAGTGAGAATATGAAGCCTGAATTTTTATTGCTCCAGCTTGGCTGACTGTGATGAGGGTTTGGTTCTCCTATCATAAAGCACAGGCACATCCTGTTGTCAATTAGACTCACCGGTATTCCGTGGTAGCAGCATTGGGCCCCTGGGATGTTATATAGTTTGTTTTGCTACGTAAACAGCATGAAGTAATCCAGGCAGTGAAGGACACAGACGAGCAGGCGATTTGCAGCATACTAAGTAAAAGAATAAAAGTCTGTGAGTGAGAGTCAGAAAATAAACAGTAACAGCATCCCTGGGACATAATATCCACGGGTCTGGGGTCATCAAAAATATATACATAAGAAAGTTAAGGGACTAATTAAAATAAAATACACCCATTCTTTTGCTTCTGTGGATAGAGCAAGAGAAGGACTTAGTGCAGGAAAAAAACCCTGTTAGTTATTCACTTTGATTTTAGCACATACAAAATACTGCTTCCAAGTTGAATTTTTTTTATACAGCACCAATTCTGGGACCTGATCCAAAACTCAATCAATTTGTTAAAAATTTTTGCCCTCCCTTGTTTTCAGTAGGCTTTCAATCAGGTTGTAAAACCAAATATTCATTCTGTACCTGTATATTTATCTATTTTGTGAAAGTAAAACATAAGATAATGTCCTTAGACATGTTTTTAATTGGCGCAACTTAGGCCCCCTTTGTTTCAAAACACAGTCCCACATTGTATTAGAGAAATCTCTCTATTTGTGATACTAGCATAAACTTGTACAAAAACGAGACTGCAGGAGATTTAAGAGTGTGCTCAGCCTTTCTTCCTCTCCTTTTGGACACACAGAAATGAGATATGCAGGACTTTTAAAATCTATCAGAGTTCATTGATCAAAGAAAACATATAAATCCACGTTTATTAGCAATGTTTGTGTTTAAATAAAACTTTCCACAGCACACAAACATCAAAATATTTCCCTTAGTCCCTTGGCGCTCATTGTTTATGGCATTCAGCATAGAGTGCGCCTTCCCACCCTCTCATTTATAAATAGTGCTTCCCTGATGGTAGTTTTCTATTATCAGTTTTACAACAGCATGTCATTCTGTCTTTGAAATGTCTAGATAATACTGGAAAAATTGCATGGTTTACTGTTTTGAACACAGGCTTGAGAACCAAGACTCCCGGTTTCTATTCCTCTCTCTGTCAGCACTTTACTGTGTGACTGTGATCAAGTTACTCATCTTTTATACTCTTTGTTCTGCTGCATCTTCCATTTTCCAGATCTTTCATCCATCCTAATTTCGGAGAGGTGTGAGCAGTTTTCTGGAGTTTTCTCTCACAACTTAGAATAGAATAGAAATGATTGAAGGCAGGGATAGAACAGGTACTCTCTGCCCCGATGGATTTTTTAGTAGTGGAAAGACCAGAGATTTCACAGGAAATAAAACCCAAGCAGCAATGCGAACAGCCCTGTGCACTGTCCAATGCACCAAGGAAGGAGCAACTGAGCACTCAAGAAAAAGTCTGTTTGAGCGTACATGGATATGCATGGCAAAGAAAGAAATTGAGCAAAAACAGATAAAAAGGGGAAAAAAGTACAGGAGAAGCTTCCTTTCTCATGCAGAAAAATAAAGGAATTAATCATTCCCTATCCTTCACCTTCCTTCAAACAAAAGTATAGAAAATGGGGGGATAAAATAGAGTAGAAAGGAAGGAAAGCAATAATAAGAAAGGACGTTAACAGGTAAGTCAAACCCCACGTATTGCTAAGGTACAGAAATGAGAGGCACAAGCAGTAGCCAGGGAGTGGGGGCTGAGGAGGGATGCTCCTGATGCTGCAGGAAAATTTCCTTTAAAATTTACAGGAAACGCGTTCAATCTACAACCCACGTTTTCACATTTCAAGAGCCAAAAGGCACATACCTCAAAGATTAGAGAGGAAGCTCACAAAAAGGTTCAGAGCCAGGAGATGACAACGGCTTCCCAGAGACTGCCCTGCTGACCGCAGGGACTCATCTGGCCACACAGCACAACCCCAGCACAACCCAGCAGCGCTGGCCCTGCTGGCTCCTGCTGCTTTGGGTCTTCCCATAGCCAGGGAAGTCAAGAACCAGCAGCCCATGACTACCCACTTGCTCCTGATCAGTTGACACGGTCGGGCATAGAAGATGTGCTTGAACTGCTTGACAACTGCAGGCAGCTCTACAGCCACAGCTTGGACATCCCTCCGATAGACAGCATTAAACTTGCTTGCTAGGAATTCTCATCAGTGTTAAAATTTTCTCTCTCTCCCCCTCATTCCTTCCTATCAGAATGAAAACGTCAGCTCCTCATTTGAGACGGCCGTTGCAAAAACACTTGACACAGAGCAGGCATCTTTCAAGGACTTTTTGTTGTCTTTCCTTTCAGTAGGGAGAATTTTGAGGCCTCCATAAGCAATGCTATTGTAAAAGAACCGAAATTTCTTTTGCTGAAAGCATCTTGCATTTTACAAGGGAGTTTAGCCTTCTAGAAAAGACTCAAAGGCAGGTCACTTTTCTAGAGACAGCGAATTAATGCGGAGGTAGTGCACACACAGATTCAAACTTAACATTTTTTTTAGTTCACACAAAGACAGCATAAAAAATAGATTATTTTATGACAGCGTGAGCAATGGATCTGCCAAACTGAATTTAAACTCAGCTCCATAACAGAATTATATCCCATCAAGTGGCATGACATGTAATATTTCATTTTCTGGCTCACTACTACACCGTCTGTGAGAAAACATAAACCCAGTATCTTTGCAGACTCTATTATTCCCATATTCTGAAACTGGGTGGTACTAATTAATCAGAAAGGAAGACAGAATTCTTATACGAAATATCTTTCCATTTTAATCCTAATTAAAAAAAGCTGAGCCCCAAAATTGTAAGAACTGATCATGATCACTAATTGCAAAAGAGGAAATAGGAACTATATTTACCAAAAAGATGTCCATTGATTCGCTTTTAATTTTACTTCTTTTTTCCTGAATGAATAACGGAAAGATGACTTTTATGCAAATAATTCATCTTCTATTCATAAAATTGAAAAAATCAAATTTTTGATCACTTCTATTTATTATTGCACTGGAGAATAAGTTTCAGAACATGATTGTTAGTTTATAGTTAGATAAATGATTGCATTACTTTAAAGCTATCCAGAACCTCACCTTCCTGTGTTGGCACTACATAGCCCTTGGGATTTCCAGAAAAGAAGTAATGCTAGCAAAGATGTCCCTGTTTGAACATATATCCCATATTTTTCACCAATGTGTGCATATATTTATATTCTTTGGGTGGTGGATTTTGATGAGATAATTGTTTGTATTTTCAACTCTTTAAATAGCTGATAGGACATCCTGGTCCGTAGGATGTATTGCAACAAAAAATAAGCATCCTCCAAGCGTGACATTTGCAGTCACGAAGATGGCCGGTGTCAGGTCTGAAGTCATTAGTAGCTTTCTGTATTATACAAACATCCAAAATTGAAAGCATTTATCAATAATTATTGCCTAGACAGCAAACATACTTCTAAGGTACAAAATTGCAAACTATGTCCAAACCATGCGCTGAGCAAGATCCATGTTTGTGAAACCTAAGCCAACTAAAAGCATAGTAGCAGAGCAATACAGCTTCAGAGAAATGTTGTAGTTGGCTTCCATGATATGTACCTTCACTTTTTCATTAAAAAAATAAAATTTCTATTAGCACAGGAAATAAAAGCTGATGACGAATCTATCAGCCAACTGACTGCTAACTCAGTTCAGATCTTCAGTAGGCAACGTTGCTCATAAGCATGGGAGGAGAGCTTTCTTTGGCAATGTTATATCTGTTTTAATTTCTACATGAAATATCTAATAGACATATCATTTTGGTTTTGGGCACAAAACTCTTGGCAATCCAGAGATTTGCTTGGTGGTGAAGACAGAGAAGAAGTGGTGTTTTTCCCAGTCTTGTGCTGCTGCTCTCCCACACTCCTTCACATCTCTAACCCTTTCTCAATAAGCACCCCAGCTCCCTGCTGAGGACATTTCATTTGACAGGCTCCCCGCTAAATATTACATTCCAGCCCTTCTTCCAGCTCTTCCTCAGAAGACCCAGTGATTTGGACAGAGAGGACAGCAAAGGAGAGACAATCCAGGAATATCTGGAGGATACAGGAACAGAAAGAGAAAAAACATGAGTCGTTACATTCCCTGTGCCATCTGGCAGAACTCCTCTGGGGATGCTCCGAGGGTGGGACCTAGTGAAGACCTATTGGTAGATGAGTTCTGGGAAGTAACATTGCTTTTCCTTATTTTCCTTTTTCAGTGTTGATTTCTTTCATTCACTGCTTAGACTGTATTTTAGCCCACCAAACAAAACAGTTATGCCGGAGCTCTCCTGGGCTCAGGGGATGGAGTTACAAGCTGTCTGTCTATCATTTACTACTTACTCCAGAGGAATCCAAGTGTACAGCGGGATGTTTGCTTTGCTTTGCTTTCTCCAGAGCATTTAGCCAAGAGCCAAAGCCTTAAGAGATTTCTGTTCCTTTACACAGGAAACTGATGTTTCCAGATTTTCATTGTTGCCTTCATCCTTCATTTATGTAACCATGTTGCACTTACACATTCATATATGTTTGAGTTGCTGTGAATACAGCATCCTAGAACTCCTCCAAATACAAGATGCTAAACGAGGCTTTTTTTTTCCAACTAAATCTGCAGCAGTTAAGACTTAAAGAGTGACAATAAAGCCACTGAACTTAGAACGCTGACCACAGAGGAAGTTAAAACTAAAGGTGCTGAAAGACTATTATTTTACTTCCAAATCTATCAAAATAGTAAGCATGTTTCTAGTAAAAAGAGAACACAGAAAACTGGAGGATGCTGATATTAAAAAGTTGTTTGAAGCCTTAAAAAAAAAATAAATCACTTGGCCAAATTTTTTTTATCCCTGAATAACTCTGCAGAAATCATTTCTCATAATTTGCCACTTCAAGACTATTCTAAAGTGGTTACAAGTTGCCACAGATAATGTACTGTTCTTTGACCAAAATAAAGAAGGAAAAACAGATATGTCTACTGTATAAATGTGCCCAAAACCTGAAAATAATTGTGGATCCCCACTGGCCCACCCACAGACTCAAAAGTAGAGCAAGTTAAAATATTTCTTCCTAGACTACAGTAACTTTTGCACATCTTTGCTGCAACAGAGATCAGTGTAGCATCCTGTTAACGTAATACAGGCTGTTCGCTACAATAAATTGCTCTTAAGGGGTGACAGAGTTCCTTGAGTACTGGACTAGGTCTGGGGTGATTCTGTTGCTGGACACCTTAACAGCCTCCTAGGATCTTAGAAAATTACCCTACCACTTTGTGCCTCAGAGCAAGAGTTTGCAGTATCTTCCTACCTTTTCAGAGTATTCAGTATCTACACAGGAAAATGTATTCTTCTTTCTATGTATTTCATGGTACATACATTTTATACCAGAAATCCTAGAATTTGGTAGATTTTCATACATTAATAAAAACCTGCATCTCTTTCTCTGCCAATATTCCAATCCAACTATTTTAACATAAATATTTTTGTAGTGTTCCATTGCTATTCTCTGTAAGATTAGAAACACAAGGAATATATGTGAGTCAACAGGAATATCTGGGGGCCAATTTTTCAATTTGTACAGATGGTCCAACTAAAGTTCAAACTAATGGAACATACCCTAGCTAAGAATCTAGTCCTTGAGTCTACCTTATGGGTACTGAGGATGTCTAAACACAGCGATGTACACATAATCAATAGTAACCATTTGCAATCTGCTATGCAATCTCAGTCTGACTGGTAGAGCTCTACAGTCACCCTGCCAAGAGCTTATCATGCAACATAGGAGTTTACACCACACCTAGCAATGGCAAAGCCCACTGTACTCCCCCCTGCAGTAAATTTGTCCCTGGAAGCCATCTAGTATGTTTTCAAAACATTGAGCCAAACAGCAAAATAGGATATGTGGGGCAGAATCTCACACCACTGAAGAAAATACCAGGATTTCCTATGCATTTAATGGGTTCTTGGTATCTCTTAGGGATAAAAGTTTCTTTCTTAAAAATATTCTGGACACCAATGCTTTAAAAACACCTACTGGAAACTAAAGTTTTGTTATTAAAACAAATCAAAGATTTAAGAAATGTCTTTTAACCCTACGGACTTTTAAAATGTAAAGTCTCTTCCTATCTAAAACATCGAGAACCAGAATTGTGCTGAAGTTTTGAAGAGCCACGGCCATTTTGTTATTTGGGATCTGCATTCCATAACAAGGACTACAGACTTGTAGAACTGGGGATCGAGACAAAGAACTGACTGCAATAGGACACTAGTAAAACTTCAACTCTTCACAGAGTTGAAATTGCATCAAGTATCCCTTCCTTGCTCTTTGGTGTTTACTTTTAAATACTGAGGAGTGGGGTTTGGCACTTCTTTTGAAAGGACGGAGTTAGTCTAGTCTCTGAGTTTTTCTTCAGTGGTGTCTTGCCAGTTGTGCTAACTCTGCTACATGGTGTAATAGAGAAAACAGAGTCATTCCAGGCTGCTAAACTCATTTTCACTTTTCAGTGAAATAAGTTTTAACCGACTTTTAAAAGGTGAAAAGCCAGTGCATTAACACACTAATACAGACTGTGAGGTTTGCAGTCTAGAATCTAAAGTCTTCCATTGTAAAACCAAGTAACATATTACATGCCATACAGATTAAGCTGATCCATAAGCCACCTTTGTTCCAGAGACTGAGTATTACCCTCCATGGAATGGAATTCTCAAATCTCTGTGGAGAAAGGTTCTTTTTACAGAGGAAGAAAATATTTCCTAACGAGAGTATTTACTGGAAATACTGTAAATTCATGCCACATAATAAAGATGACTGGTAACTCCTTCAGTATCTTCAGGAAGGACAAAACCCAAAGCCAAAAGGTTGTCAAACTACTTCAAGGCTTTCCTTTGCCTGATCTGGGTGAGAACTTGAGGTTTTATCATAAAGGGAAAAAGCTGGAAACCGAACGGCCTGAACGCGATGGTTGAGAAAAGGCAAGAACATCTGTTTCTGGTCTTTTGCTGAAGAATCCCATCAGCCGATCATTTGGATTGAAAGTAAATTGGTTTGTTTTCATAGGTCCATTTCTTCCAAGTTCAGATAAAACAAACCTCTCCTGTGGGCCTGATGGTTTGTGTTCTGAATTTTTGGTTCATGTGGCAGAGATTCTCTATATTATATTGCTAACATATTATCCAGCTTGAAGAATACAAAGCGGGCAATGCCTTGGCAGGTTTCTGTAAGTTTCCTTGTCTAGTTACAAGATCTCATGAAAGCATGAAAATGGGATCCTGACAAACTCCTTACGGTCAAGGAAACATAGGTGTGTGCCCGTGTGTTTATATATATATATATAATGACATTTGTCACAAATGTCAGCTACAGCATTCTAGAAGCATATCTAGTAGTGGTTCTCTGCTAGCAAATACTACTCCTAGACATGACAAATACTGTTTAGGTCACGGGGTTACAGCCCTGCCTTAGCCATGAATTCAAGGTTTGGCTGTAAGATTCCTGAAAGTTAGTGCCTATGTGCAACTGGAATTGTATTCAAGTCCCACCTCCAACAAACAAGAATTAACAATAACTTAGTAGTCTTATGCCCTTTATAAAAGTTTTCTGAAACTTCCCTGAAAGCCTAAATAGGAAAATAGAAGAGCAAAATGACAGTTTAAAATGTTTGTCCTCGAGGAGGGTTTCAATCTCTTGCCCCAAAGTAAAATGAAACCATAAAACATGAATCTTACAGTGAGATTCCCATTCTGATGATTCTCCATGGGACTTTCTTAAGAGCAGAAAAATGTAAAGTCATCAGAACTTTAGTTGGGGAGACAAAATTGCAAATATACACCAATTTTAAAGCTGTGATTTGTTGTGGAATATTTTACTTGAGCACTGTAATAAATGAAAAGTAAGTTTTCCATTTTTTTAGATGTCAGTGGAAGTAATAATACAAGAAGAAACAGGAAACTACCAAGTCTAGTTTATGAGAAATATATTACGGTTACCATAATTCATCAACAGGAGAAATTCTATCAAAGATGCTCTCTCTGACCACCTGTACAATTCTTCAGGACACTATTAACATGGGGCAACTACACTCAAGAAGCTAGTCAGGGAAAAAGCAGTATTTTAATGTAGTTTAACATCTTAATATAGGATGAATGAAGCTACTATTTCTTGCTCTTTTTTATCTCCAGACCGATGATATTTACATATTTACAGGATGATATTGACAGTATAATCGTCTTACTTCCCATGAAGCGAGAGCAAGTATTTTCATTATTTTTATTACAGTATTAAAACCCCAGAGGACCAACGGAAAGCATGAACGTTTTGCTTACAGTGCCTTCTGTTCAGACTGACATGGCTGTCTGAATGCTTTTAGGAGGGCACAATGACAGCCGAGGCGCTGCCCCTGCAAACTGTAAAAGTTAGAAAAGGCTGCCATTGACCATCAGGTTCCCACCCGGTCTAGTGTGTTTTTCGGAAGGAGGTTCAGTAGAGCACTATTATCAGGCGGTCGGTAGCAGCACCCACCTCAGCATACCCTTTATAGGTCTCCCTGCTGACTTACAACCTTCTGACAGGCCCGTTGCCCATCCCAGAGCAGAGCTCCGTGCAATCAACCTGCTCCTACGTGGAAAGTCCAGCCTCCCTTCTTTGCCACTTTATAGGCCAGAAACGCATGTTTCGGTGCACTTCAAGCATTTTTCTTTTTTTTTTTTTTCTGGCAGGGGGTCTGTTTCATTAGAAATGACATATTCTTTCATTATACTAAAGAAAAAGCCGATGAATTCAATTTTCACCAAAAAATTGAAAATACTGGTTACTCTAGAAGGTCTCAACTGACCACTACCATTATCTTCAGCAGCATTTGCATTAGATTTGCTAGATAAATCCAGTCACAGTTGTGCTGAAAAAAAAAGCTGGGCTTCTGAAATCTCTTTAGATAAATGCAAGAAGCTACATGTATCACAGTTCATTCAGAAGTCAGGGTTTAAATGGGTGTAAAAAGCCCTGGTTTTCCAGTATCAACGGCATTTGGAAATGCAACCAAATTCTGAGCCGCAGAGGTACAATAAAACACAAAAATATAATAAAAATACTGTCTTTTTGTTATTTAACTTCAGCTATACACAGACTTAATGCCAACTGAAGAAGACTCAAAGCTTTAGTCTGATTTCTAGTCAAAGTACAAATACAGACTTCTCTGTACATAATGATCAGAATTGTACTTCTTTTGACTAAAATAGTTTTGTTTGGAACCTAATCTTAATTTCATTGCACCAAATATAAAAAAACACTTACGACTTACTGAGAGGTGGTCCCTTCCTTTGCCAGGCAGCAAAAGAAGAAAGAGGACTTCATTCGATTAAATAGTTTAAATGTATAATTTAAAAATGCCAGGAAAATGCTTACAGACGTTTCCAAAGACTCAGTGAAATGTGGTCTCAGAACATATACCTCAAGAACCCCTTCTGATAGGCAGAAAATGCTCCAAGAGTGACGTGTTCTTGTAACAAAGGTTATTTACAGTGTGAGACAAAACATGGGCAATCTGGGATAACAATGTTACCCAAAGTTCTGTATTAGGAAATCCAGAAGGAAGAGGTAGTGCCTACAGACATTTACAAACAGGCAAAATAAGTATCCAGGTTAGAAATAGAACTGTTTTAGGGGAGAAAAAAGTCTCACAGAAGACTTCAGAATTTCTGAGTGAGGTCTCCTCCTGAAATTCTATACCTATTGATAAATATCAAAACCACTAACATAGCCTTCAAAAAGCTTAGAGAAACTTTTTGTATTTCACTGGAAATCCAATTTTACATTAGAAAACCATAATTCTAGTCAAAATTCACTTCTCCGTAAATATTGGTAAGAATTCTGAGGACACTTCTCTCACTTAAGAGACCTCAGTACCCAACTAAACTACCTACTTTACAGATACTAAGTATGGAATTCTGAATGAAATTAATGCATTATGCTTTTTTTTTTTTTTTAAACTAGAAATCCATTCTTTCTACAGAGGATGATTTATTTATTTCTTTTAGTAATTTTAAATTACTTTGTCATCCAGATTTCTATACGCAGGCCACCATCTTCATTCAAGATTTGGAAGTGTGGCAGCTAAGTACCAGCGGCACCTAACCCAGCACTCCTCTATGCCCGCCTGAACAAAGAGCAGGCTGGTGTTTATAACGCAAGCGTGATACAGTGGACAGCATGAAGTGGTGAGTCACCAGACCATAACTGAAAAATAAAAAGGGTATTTCTTAAGGCTTACTAATGACTCAAGAGGCCATCTGTAACCAATAAATCATCACCATCTTTAATATCTACTACTGCTGTTACAAAAATTTACTCACATAGGTCATTTTTAACGGCTAAGTATAATTTTTTTCATCAACCTTCATCAACTTCATGGTAAAAGATTTTGGCTAAGAAAGTACTGCACGGTCTGGGAAGGCTTCTTTATAAAACCATAAAGATGATATTTAGCATTACGTTTTGCTGTCACTTCAAACTTTAAATTGTGTGCTAAATGCACAGGCAACAATTTCATTTGCCTGGCATTTTTTATTGGTACATATCCTAGAGCCATCTATGGGGGCTCTGTACAATCAGAAAAAGGATGTTTGCAGCTTATGATTTTACTTTTTCTATAAGACACAAGTTATTTTTCAGTGTGAGCATTTGAAACATGAAAACAATCTGAAAATGAGTACAATGAAAATATGCTACAAGTATGTTAGATCACTCAAGATCTGCAATTAGAAATCTTCATTCTTGACTCTATATAGCTGTCTGATGAATTGTAAGTGATTCTTCAGCTGCTGGAAATTAAGAACCCCAAATTTCCAGTGAATTTTCTACTATCCCCGATTAGGTTTTCTTCAGGGTTGCCAGCATTTCTCATGAAAGTAGCTGAATTTTTCAGATGTTCTTCAATTGAGAGCTACTGCTTTCCAGTATCAAATCTTTCCTAAGTTCTATCACTTTCTTTTCATAAGATATAATCAAACATCACAGCTATCACTATTCTTCCAGCTCCACATTTTACATTTACTCTGCTGAGTTAATTTAGCAAAAACCATGAAGTAATTCAAACATGGCAAGTTCTGTTCCAATTGCAAGTTCTGCGTAATCTTGCTGTTCCTGAACTAATGACAGCTTCTTTCAGCACTCCTCATAAAACAACCAAATATATCTAATCGGCTTTGTAATCTAACTTATATCTTAACATCATGGGGTATTGAGACTTACTTCAAAGTATTTCAAAGTTTTGATCATTGAGAATCCTGCAGCTTGCATCACCATTCCAGTAAATCTTCAAGTTCCTGCTAAACTTGCTTTTGAGCATATTACCTCCTGAAAAGTAACAATGCAAATCCTATTATTAGGAAAAAAAATGCCTTAGAGTTGGTCAGGCAAAAATCTCCATCTACTTAATTAATAAAGCATATAAGGCATTCATATCTGCTATAATAAATATCTGAAGTATACAAAACAATGTCTTTATTTACACATCTGCCAAAACCAGAAATACAGCAGTGCTAGCCAATTTATTTTCTTCTACGAAATGACATAGGGCCTGGAGTAGTTAGAATGGAAAAGAACAAAAATTCAAAATATCATTAAATATTAATTAGAGCATTATGAAAAAATTGTTCCAGTAGTAATTTTAAATTTCAAATTGCTTGCTTGCTGTTGATCATCACCACAATAACACTAATAATTTCAAGATAATAATATCTTGAAAAGAATTGAGATAATTTTTGATAAGATAATATTTGAGAGAAATTCAGCTGTCGGGCTGCTGACCATGAGAGTATCGAAAGACAGCCAGTAGATGAGTGGGACCTAGACTGTTACATCTGAGACAGTTCTCAAGAACCCCTTTATAGCCTGTGGAGAAAAATCAGTACTATTAAGGCATGAGACATCTCATTCCAAGGTTACCTGGGTTAGATGAATCATGCTCAAGAAATGCCTGTTTTTTTTCCACTTCTTTTAAAGGGATTTTAGTGACTAGTTCATATATCGGTCCCATACTGCTGACGTCTAGTTAACCAAGGTGAATCCTGCCCAGGATACGTGAACTGGAGCTATTGGAGGACAGAAAGGAACATGCTGATTTGAGCATCTAACACTTCGTGAAGAAGTAGGAACAGAGCCTGGATCTGAGAAGTTTCATGAACATGCCTAACTTTCTTAGTGCTTAAATGAAACAAACCACAAGAAATTTGAGGCTTGCCCTTCATGAGCTGGCAGATTAATATTTGTTGGCGCTCCATTTTTGTCATGATGTCGGATTGATTATTTTATCGTAATCAAAATTTGAATGTATGTGACATTTTGTTTACGCCAGTTCTCTTTTTGTTCTCTGTGTGTGTATAAACAGATATACCAGTGCTAAACAACTACAATTTCGTGTCACAGACACAGATGTGGATCAGTATAGAGGCTTTCAAAAAGGTCAGGGTTGCCAGAAATAATCTTCCACCTGCCACCTTGCGCAACAGCATTTCAGAAGCCTCTGCACACCACATACACTGCAGCTTACTACTCACATCAAGAGAAACTAGTATTTTGCAGGATTTGATTGCACAACAAAGAAGACGGCACACCTACAAGTTCTACGGTGAACATACCTAAACATATTTTAACAAAGTTTCAGCCTCATTCTAAACGTCTGAATTTCATCTGAATTTCATAGTGTTGAGGAACATTGTTTGAACAAGTTCAGTGCTGTCCATACATCTTAATGCGTTTAGCACTGTTACTGGAATTGGACTTTGCAACAAAGCAGTTATTTGGGGTGTTTTCCCACATGTGCATGGGCTATTTAAAGCTCCTTATTTCATAAATATTTTTTTTTAAAAAAAAAAAACCTAGAGCTTGCAATCTGCAAAGGTGAAGCTCTCACTGAGAATACCTTCACCAAATTGAACAGCAGCTTCCTTATCCATTGGTTCTTTGGTGTGTTAAATAAAAAAAAAAATAAAAAAGATGTGTGTAGGTTGCAGCCCGAGATGTGACAGCGGTATGTTTAGACGCTCCTGAGGTAGCCCTCATCTTGCCAATAGCACCGTAAATGTAGCGGCAAAGGTTTCGACACAGGCTGTATAAGCCCGTGAGATGGTGGTGCTCCTGCCAGCCAAATTAAAGCGAGCTGGGATAGGTCGCTTTCTGCTGCAGGCACACTTCTGATTGCTTTGCAGACATCAGTCACCCTGCTTGATTTTGTGTATCTATGACTGAGTCAAACTTTCCTCATGCTACCAAGCGTTATGCTGGCAAGCTTGCTTTCTGTGTAGAGTGAGTCAATGTACTCTGACTCTATTTTCAAGATTCTAGAAAGACAAGGCTGGAAAAGCAGTATAAATCATTCCATATTGGAAATAATGACTTACATTTGAATTCTGTAATCCTTATTTGAACAAAACTCACATAGACCTTAGTGGGAGTTCAGCTCAGTTAATGACTGAAGTACTTGGCCCTTAATTCCTTTTGCTGCCCTGCTATCAGATGTATTATTATTATGGGAAACATCTGTAATAATACTTTACACTTCCATAGCCCCTGACATCTGGAGGCTTCAACAAACTCTCTCTGAAATTACTATTAGGTATTCTTATGTTACTAAGGATGTCAAGTAATTTGTCCGAGCCAGAGATATAATGTTTATGCTTTATGCAGCTCTTAAAAAATTAAATGAGGTTGCAATGATAAATACCATCCATTATATAACCCGCGTCTTTATTAACCAACTGGAGAGAAAGACGACTGAAAAACGACTGATGCTTAAGATTAAAAAGAACTGTAGACGCCTAGTATCAAATAATGTCAAAATCAGCTATCCATACTTGAAAATTCTTGTTTTGCTTTTCAGACTCTAGAAATCACTTAACAAACATGAGGCCAGAAGTCTGAGTGGGACAATAATGTGGTTTCTGTTTATGCTTGCTAGCTTGTCTGTCTGTGTTTATCTGTGGGCTGCAGCTAACTGATCACATACCGTATCTGTTCCACTGTGGCAAACCAGCACTATTTGCTTCGGGGTTTTTTTTCCTCAAGGTACTTTTCAAAATGCTTCCAGATATCAAGCAAGCAATTATTTTAGAAGATCTTGGACCTGATCACATTCCATCACACAAAATGTGGCACATGGTAAGCAAACGCTCAAAAATGCACATGAAATGAGGTGCACGATGTACACGTGGTCGTTCCAAAAGAAAATCAACAAACCTATGTACTGGAAGGAAAGAAATTACAGACTGGACTCATTATATGAGGGCAAAAAAATAGAAAAGCTGTAATATAGTGAAGAAAGTGTCTGACAAACCAATCATAAACAGCAACATGTTCATGACAATGAGGGGAAGGGTCTATTTTCAGTCCACAGCTAGCTACAATTCATCCCTCATTATAAGGCACTCTGTTATCAAGACTCAAGAATAAATAGTTCATTGTTCTTTTAGTTCTTTCAGACACTCAGAACCACAGGATCGCAATCCTCTGAATATCCCAGTCACTGTAAAAGTATAGAATACTTCAGAGCTATGTATGTCAGCTGTTATAACTGCTTGTACTTTCTTTATGTGATAAGGCAACACAGTACTTCACTTTCTGGACACTTGTAGCTGTAACTTGCCCTTTATCAGATGAAGGAATACTGCATTAAGGCTGAGAGTAGCTGTTACGCTGAAACACGAATGGGGCCAGAGCCAAAACAAGTACTTCTGCTTTAAAATACAACGTATGACTTACCTGTATTAACTTAATCACCTAACAATCTACAGATGGAAACAGATTTGGTTATCTTAAAAATCTGCTAGGATGCAGTGCCTTTGAATGGCTTAGAAATGTAAAATGCATGCTTCCCAACCCTAAGTCTTCACAGGCATGTTCTTTTCAGGGTAGAGGGCTGTCTGAAAGCATTGCCTTAGAGGAGGGGGAGTGAAAGAAAGTGAGACCAAGTGTGCTGCCTAGCTGCTTACAACTTTTGGCAGTGGATCAGACAAACAAGTTCAGCAGAAAGTCGATGTAATTTTATTGGACCACACTGTCTCAAGCAATTAGAAAAATATTTGTAAAACATCAGATGAGAAGGGGAAACGTGGAGCCCAATAATGCAAAACAATGTTTATAAGACAGAAATTGTGAAACTAGAAGAATAAACACAATTACTCTATCAGCACCTCCACTTCTTCTGAAGATTACTTAGCTTAAAAGCAAAATGTTTTCCTGTTGCATTCAAAAGAATTCATAATTAAAAAAAAAACTTTACCAATGTACATGTTATGTAAAAAAAGTGTTATATAAGGATTTTCACTGTGAAGCTCTCAGTGTTCATCAACAGAAAATTTCATGCTACATGAATGCACTTTATGTACTGACATTCACATGCATATTTGGGCAAGGAATTCAAATCCACGGTTGTGCAAGAAGGATGATTTTTAGATCCACAGATTCTTTTTAAAAGAACTACAGCTCATCCAATGTATGTGTAAGCTGCTCAGATAAATTAAAACTCTGTGAGGTAACATCTTTCTTTGTAATTATTATTTCCCGCCCTTTAAATACTACACTGAGAAAAACAGTTTAGACAACTTGCATAGTGCAAGCTTAGACACACACAAGAGTAAAGATGGCCATACGCATTTCTTTTTAAGTTGCCGGCAAGTCAGAAATTTGTCTGCATCTTAAGTTGGGACATTTGTTCTTTTCTACCAAGTAGAAATATTTCATTTTCTGCCCCAATTAACATCATAAGACTTGTCACATTAACTGTTCTGGTAAAACTCCAGCTACTTAGGCATTAGCGCATGGGGAAGATTTATCTGTTAATTCTAGGATAACACAGTACTGCCTGACTGTTGGCAGTTATCTGAGTAATAGGATTGGACAAAACGCAAATATTACTATGTCCATTAGAGGTTCTACCAAGATTAACGATGGCCGTTAATGAATCAGAAGAAGATTCTGAGCTCCCTGGAATTCAGGTGTATTGTGCATATCAATTCAAATCTATCTTCAGCCAAGATGGAAACCTGCTGTCTGTGTTTAGGCTTTGTGTAAAGAGTCAAAGAATTCAAGCTGTTGAAAGGACTGTTTTGACCTAAGTCCTTATGAAAAACCCAGCATGCCAAATGAGAGATACTCAGGTGAGAGAAGGGTGTCCCGAGCAAAGATTCATGGCGCTGAGTGACAGAGGCAGGACTTCCACACGTACAGGCTGCTTCAAGCTAACGAGACGGCAGCCCAGGCTCTTGAGGAACGCTGCTGTTCCAACACTGGGAAGAATTCTCAGTATAGCAAAGATAGGGATCCAGGAGCTGGAACTGCCAGGAGTTTCAATAGCTTATAGACTACTACAGTTACTCAGCTGCAACCTCAGCAAAAGCAGGAACAGGCCTTTATAACACCAACCATCGAGTTTACCTTCTGGGCTCGAATCCAGTGCCAACATATTCAAATAAAATCCAGAGAGAACAGCCTGTGTTGCCCGTACAGTCTACTTGTACCTAACTATACAGCAATGATTTCTGGGCAACGGTGAAAATTATCTACAGTATAACAGACTTTTCCCACAAGCACATTCACAATGAAAACAAGCTGCGAATTTCAGCATAAACGTAAGTCTAGAGAAAGCAGCTCTGTTTGAAGTTGTGTTTACAGTGAAACTTTGGCAGTCCCAAAAAACAGCTAAGCTCCGACTTCCGTACATCTATATACTCTGCAATATATCTTGTGTGGACTAGAAATGAATCCTTTGCATTCCAGAAGCATCAAAGAACGACTGCTGAAGAAGACTAAAACTTCTGTGAGTGATTGCTGGGGGGGGAGGTGACATAGCTGTAACCAGACAGGACATTAAATGTCCCAGCAGAGCTGTTGCTCACACACATCCTTTAGTGTACTGTCAACACTGGAAAAGAATCTGTGCTGGGAAATACTGAGAAATTCTATTTTTCAATACTTATTACATAGTCAGCTGAGCTAAGAAGAAGTAAAAGCACAGGAATAAAAAGTTCACCAGCAGCATAGAAAAAAACATGAAGATAAAAATGGACAGAGAAAAGGAGCTAGGCAGACGAAATGAGAGCACGAGTAGAGACAAGAGTTGTATGAATAGATTACATTTGGGTTGTATGATATTAGGAGAAAAAGCTTAAAGAAGCACATCATATAAGCAAATTTCATTCTGAGAGAGGTACTTCAGCAGATCAATTTTCTCCTGGATGTCTTCACTGACCACATAAGATTATTTTTTTCAAGGATTAATGCTGAGCAAATACAGGGTAAAGAAACCCTTTGCAAGAAGTATTTACAAACATCCATTTGAATAAAACCACAAAGTGCTTTAGATGGTATTTGGTTTACCTCATCATTCATACTCTAAATAATGAAAATTACTTGTATTTGCAGAGAAAATCTCCATTAATATTAAACAGAATTAAACACACAATAATACCTTTAAAGTTTGTGCCTGGAATTTACAGTTGTATAAAGGATGAGACGCAATGACTATGTCTGTGAAGCCTTTCAGGAAAGGCTACAAGAGTACGCATATTGTCGACTTTCTCACCTTCCATACATGTACCTTAACCTCTTCAGATAGCTTGCAAACATAATTATCTGCATACCACACTACCCAATAACAGAGCCAGCCATCATATACGTTAGACACGCTGGCTCCCACACTTGCAAGCTCACTATGTGTTTGGAGAGCAAATGCTGCCTCAGTGGAGCATTCAAAGAACTGTGTAATGGGTATCCAGTGCTTTACTGTCTTGGTCAGGACTGCCTTGTTCCCAAAATAAGGCAAAGGCATTAATAGAGCTACCAAAACATATCTGACAATGTATCCTGTACATATGGGACCCTGAACCTCACTGGTCTGATTCCTTGAACAATTAGCGTGCTCCATAAATTTAGCTTTTCTATACAGCCATATTTTAAAATTAAGGATTCACAAATTTAGCATTTTTAACCTTTAGAATTTCCTATGTTGACTATCTCCTACTGCCTCCTTTAAAGAGGTCCATCCCCAACCTCAAAAGAAAAAGAGCTTCCTGGAGTTTTTCAAGATTTCCTCGTCCTTACAAAACAATGTTGCTTAATTAGAAATAATTACATTCTCAGGGAATTCAGGAAAGAGCAAGATTAGACATGTCTGTGGATAATGAAAATACCAAAAGTTACGTTAAGTTTTCCTTTTTTAGGAACAGTATAACTCATGTACTTTAGGAAATATGCTAAACCATAAATATTTGAGGATAGAAAGTTCCTATTCATAGTCTTCTACTACGCTTTTTTGTTGTTTGGGGTCTCCATTTTGGGGGTTTTTTATTATTATTTTATTATTTTTATTTTTAAAAAAAATCTTATTGGAGCATTTGCTATTGGTCACTGTCAGGACAGAGCACTGGCCTAGATAACTTAATGTCTTCCTCCAATAAAACAATTCACATGTTGTTATGCATTAAGTCAACAGTCTGCCTCGACAGACTACTTTTTCCAATCCAGAAGGGAAGGAAAGGAAAGAATCATGCTGCCAATTTTTCCTGTCTTACAGGTCACTGTTTTTTCTTGTTAACCGCTCTGCATCTTTTCTTCGTGGCATCTCTCTGGAACACAAGCAGCATCATTTTTACAAGGCAGGAAACAATCTCATTATTCAAGGACACAAATTCATGAGTAAGTGACAGAGCCAGCGAGAGGGATCCTAACGTATCTTCCTACAGGCGGACATTAATTTCCCTGAAGCATTCAGATATTGTCCCCGCATTCCTCTTCATCTTCCCTTTTGTATTCTTGCTGTACAGGTGGGGTTGAGGGACTTTTTTGTGAAGAAACAGGGTAAGTGCATATCTTCCTTGATGTCAGTAAATATGTCAAGATAATTTCTTCTGAAAATACTTCTTTTTCACTCAAGCACAGAGCAGAGACGAGACTAATTCTGAGTCAGTTTTGTATCTGAAGGAAAAACATAAGTTCAGCTATGCCAAATTTTTGTTTTTTCTAGACAATCTCTTTTTTTCTAAATTGAAAATTTGCTTCTAGGGGCAGTCAAGGATGTTTTACCTTTGTGGGTTCTGGATAGCTGGTAGTCCAGCTGGTGCTATTGTACAGTTGGTAAAGCGGCATTTCCACAGCAAACAGACATTTCTACTGCAAAATATGTAAGAAGTAAGTGTGTAATTTTGTAGAAGTACAAGATTTACTTTCCCTGCACCACACATTTGATTTTTGCATGCACAGTAAGTGCTTCTTAAATACACTAGATCTGCTCACGTGCACTTCTTTGCTGTGTCGATGCGTTGGATCAAATACTTGCCACGTATACTTTATTAATGCTCTAAACTGTATTTGCATGGACGCCTCTACTGGAAAACTCAGGTGCAAACTTGTCAGCCTTACACATTGGATGCCTGAGATGTAAGTATTAGAACCTTACCCCAAGATGAATTCAGGCAGCCCACCTTTCTGAAACATGTAGGTGGAGATCAGAAAACTACTGTTCTTCAATATGGCAATGAACTGTAAGACAGTATGGAAAACAGTCTAAAATATGAGTATCGTTTTCCCACTGACGTGTTAATCTGTTTTCCTCTCATGGTAATGAAGTGAGAACTAACAGCAATAATGCTTTAACTGGGGTGCTCCCTAAATTACTCAAAAATTAGAGATATGTCACATGGAGTTCTAAGATAGCCTTTGATTCCAATTGCATTGTTTCAGTCAGCTTCAAATACAAATCAGTATTTTTCAACAGTTTCTCCTGTCACATCTCTTGCAATCTCAGGAGATACCATGTACTACATCTACCCCAGGGCAGAGCATAAAAGGGAATGATGAGGGTGATCTTTCTCCTGATGTAGTCACCTAACCTGGCAGAGTATATACCACAACATGACTACAAACATCGCAAAATACAAGATACTCAAGTACAGATGAAAATACCATTTCTGAAAACATTCCAAACAAATCCAGGACACATTTGTGAGAAAGTCTGTACTCTTTTCCTCCTTCCCCATCTTAATTACCTCCACAAAAATGTCAACTACATTTGGCAATAGATGAAGAGTAGGATCTACAATACAGCCAAAAAGCTGAACTAGGAAAATGCTGTTTCAATGGAAACTAGTTCAAATTACTGTAAAGACTTGTATGTTAACTTCACCTAGACTAAGTTACTAATCCTGAATGCCAGTTCATTCTAGCTGTTTAGGCATGAGGCAGTGAAACAACCCATGAACAAGAAAAATACACACAGTGGTTCTGCAGTACGCACTAAATAATCTGAAGCAGGAGGCAGCAATAGCAGTTTTATCCTGCAAGTTCCCGCAGTGGTTCTCTAAAGAAGGAAGGACGGAAAAGAAAATGTACGGCTCCCACTTTTACACTGAAAAAAGTAAATGGAAGGGGTTTTCAGTTGGTCACATACACACGCATTAACTTAAACCTCTCAAAGAAAAAAAGAAAACCAAACAAAGCCATCTTTGTCTTGCTTACTTGCATCAGTTGACAATCATGGTCCATCACAATCAGCTTACACTCAGGTATAATAAACAGCATTGAGGAGGTTATATTTTAATGTGAGAGATGTAATTTGCTGCTTGTGACAGGTTCAAACTATGCCTGTAAACCCATCATATAACACATCCTCTTTTAGTCCTACTTAGATTAAAAATAATAATAGTGAAGGATAGGTTTTGGCTTTGGTACTCGCTGCAGGCACTTCAAAAGGACACACAGGGAAACTGGACACATTTTGATTGACTCATCCAGAGGGCTCTCTGGGTGCATCCAAAAAACCAACTTAAAGAAAGCATGCACATGCTCTCATCACATAATGGTGCTCCGTTACTTTAGCGCATGTGGGGGTATGCATGTCTGTGAAGGAGACAGAGAAAAAGACACAGAAGGAGGAAACTTCTCACCCCATTAGCCACTGAGTGCTTCCAGAAGCTCGGCAAACCATAACAGCAATTTCCCTCCCTGCCCTGCCCCCAGGGTTCATCTAGTCCTTGCACCATCATAAAAGCAGGAAAGCTGTAGAATCACATAATTCTTGCTCTATTTCTTACACTTAGTCCTTAAGCATCTTCTTGTTGACATCTTAGGTTAAATAGACCTCTGGACCGCTCCAATACAAACATTGCTACATTTTGATGTTACGTCCCTCTCTTTTCCTTTGTGAAGAAAAAAACCTGTGAAGTCAAGCCGAAGAAATTCATGCTTTGATGTATTCTCTTGTATTAAAGGACATTGCATTACAAATTAACTGACCCAAACCCATAAACTTAAATTATTATTCAGATTTACTAAATCTGTTATCTCAAATAAGTCTGGGGAAACCAGTTTCCCTCCAAATATTTGCCCCAAAACTAAAACAAGTCACGCCTTTGTAAAAATTTGGTTGGTTTGTTTCATTATTATGTTCCATTTTCCTATCCGTGGCAATAACCGGATCGGATCTGAAAGGCTGGAACTTTTGCAAGAAAGTTTGCCTTCTCAGATGGTCTAGTCCCCCACCTCAGATTCTGAATGTCAGGGCAGTTTAGATAAATGTTCGTGATTTTAGGCACCTATCCAAGACCCTTGCTGTTTGCTTATTAGGATATAGAAGTTAATTGGAAGGACACACTTTTCTTTAGTCGTAGAAGCAACTGATTGATTACATTATGTGTAATCTCCTATTCATAGAAACAGCAGAACAGAGCATTCTACAGGCTGAGATAAAGAGTGTTTGTGTGTGTGTGGCTGAGGGGAAGGGGCACAGCAGGGGAGTAAAACACTAAGAATATCGGGGCACCAGATGAGATGTCAGTGGAATAGAAAGTCATCACAGGATAATGGTCTCCTGCTGCTAAATGAAGGCCAAGGCAAAGCAGATGTTGACTCAGAGCAAAGAAGTTTATTTTTAAAGCACAAGACACTGATCCTGTCGTAGTAGTTACTCTGCTAAACTGCCAGTAAAGTATCATTCATTTCACTTGACAGACATTTTTAAGAAAAGCATTACTTAGTCCATGTTATTATTGAGTTGTTATATTTCTATTGACTTGAAAAAAAACAACAAGAAAACCCCCACCAACTTACTGTTATGTTCCATCAAGCAGAAATGAAACTAGTAGGGAAAATACAACTTTACTTGAAAATTGCACTGAACTGTCATGGTTCTGCAACTTTCTGACTGAGGTTGGTTTACTGATAGGCTTCAGGCCATTAAAAACTAAGTTATCTAACAGTGCGATTGGCTGACTTCAATTCCATCTACTCTTGTAAAAATCAATCGGCTTTCCTAACGTGCAAATGCAAGAGGAAAAAAAGAATCTTTGAGTAAGGAACCCAATCTTTACGTTAAAGTTGACACTTCTATTTTTAAAGCTTGGACAAGACTGACAATCCTAGATAGACATCTTGCTGGAAATCTTAATTCCACTTACATCAGTGGCAATATATCCACTGATCCACAGACACTAATGATTTCATCAAGTGTTAGTCTGCAAAATGAATGTAAATAGAAAATGGCCAGTGCTGGACATTCTTCTGTCTGCTGCCCACTGATGCACTTCAACTTTGCTGTTGGTGAACCACCTCTGTGAGGGATCCAATACCTTCTCTCACTTGCTTATGGCCTTTGGCAAATCCTTTAGTCCCCAGCTTCTCATTTGCACATTATACGATCCCTTGTCTCTCTTAATTTTGGTTACCGGATATTCAGGGTAGGGACTGTCCTGAACAGAAAATGCACGGAGAGTAGCAAAAATTCTCAGGCACTGATCTCAGCTATTGTCACTGAAACTACTATGATAAAAGATAATAAAAATATATCTGACACCTCATTCAGTATGCTTGTCTGTTAACTGGCTTTCTGTTGAATGCAAAGACAAATGAAAGGCCTTGGCAGTCACACCCAAAATCTTTTACAGATTTGGGTATGGTTATTTGAAGAATTATCTCAACTTGAGTTATGAGTTTTCATCAAAACTACATTTGGAAGAAGAGAAGTCCTAAACCAAGAGGACAAGAAACCTTCCTAGCAAGTTCTGAATAGCTGTGTTTCAAAAGAATTCTACTCTGGGAAAAAAACTAACACCTACAAACTACTTCTTCTGGGATCCATTAGTAATTCCATCTTTAGAGTCCATATTTTAAAAAATCACGGACACTTATGAGTAGACATGTCCTTAAAAACCAATGGAAAGAAGGCTCCTGAGTCTCTGTGTTGCTCTAGAGAATCACAGTTACACTTTTAAGTCACTCAGGTGCTTCAGAATTGTATAGCTGTTCATTGCTCAAAAACCTCTTGGTTATAATAGACAGCATTCCTAAAAAATGAGCTCACCTGTAAAACTCCTCTAACCAATGCAATAAAAGTATCAGGTAAATCCATTTAATCTGGTTTTCTTTTTGAATCTGATGTATATTGACCTCTTTACTAAACTAAACATACTGTACTAAAGTAAACAGCCGTACTATAATTTTCATACTTTTCCCAGCATATTCTCATCGGTCAAAGCATAGTTGAAATGTACACATAAAACAGATGCTCTTACAAATATCTCAGTTGCAAAAACCAGTATTACGCATAATTAACAACACAGACAATTATGTCAGAACAAGTTGGAAACACACACATACTGCAGTGCCAGTATATTGCAGCTCTAAGAAACAAAAGTCACCACTACTCACAAAATAGTATCTAATATCATTGACCACAGCCTGTTTTTAAATATTAATCTATTTGTGCATTCTGGTCAGCAAAAGATGACTAAAAATGGATTCAGTAAAATGCATTAGCTAAGGAACCTGCTAAACTCATCTTAGTCTCTCAGCCTAGACAGAGCTTTAACCTGTTTGAATTTACATTCACTCAGTAGTAAAACTGGACTAACGATACTTTTTTTTCTCTACTCTTTAACTTGTCTACACAGACTGTTAACTCCACTGGGGAGGAATGATCTCACTGGGCATTTTACACCACCCAGTACAGTGGGCCAGTAATATTGGCTTGCAGATTGAGGTACTATTATAAATCACCTTTTCTTGATGCTCCTAAGAAAATCCATATTTAAGTGAATGCATTTTATTGTTAGGTTTTTTGTTTATTTTGTGTTGGGTTTGGTTGTTTGTGCTTTGGGTTTTTTTTAACATATATACAGGAAAGCTATTCCCTTTACATTTTTACAAATGAAATAAAGATGACAACATGTCTCCTGAAAAAAATAGATTATCAGTGCCAGAAAAATCATATAAAAAATATAAAAAGATATTGTATTGCCAATTAGGCAAGCAATTATGAAGTAGGCAGCTATACATTAAAAATAACACAGATAGATTTTTAAACAGAAGCAGTACGGTACTGTAAAACACAGACAGAAAAGATAACAAGGTCTCCTTACTGGGGACAGTGGGAAGAATATAAACTTTCTAGGAATGCAATTATTTTACATGCAAGTATTCTCACTGCAGTTACGGACAGTTCAATAGCTAAATGGGTTAGCCTCAGCTTTGCCTTCAAATACGTGAGGTACATAACAGCCAGTGAAGGCCTGTGAACATGTACTGAGAATATAACTAAACCAAATGAGTCTAAAACTGGGCCAAAAATTTGCAAAGTTTTTGCCAAATATTTGGTGGTGCTGCTGCTGTTGTCATCCGCAGCTAGGAAGTTCAGAGGCATGCATGAAAGAAAAACAACTAACAGAAAAAGTATATGAACTTTGATTATGAAATTTAGTAGAGATTTATTACTGTAATTTAACACTGGCAATGGATTTGGCTGAACAGAAGACATAAAGGTCATTTAATGAGAGCACCCTGCTGGTCTCATCGATCGCCCTGTGGCGCTGAGCCAGCTGGTGGTCTAGATTTC
Source organism: Charadrius vociferus (assembly GCF_000708025.1). Taxonomy (NCBI): domain Eukaryota; kingdom Metazoa; phylum Chordata; class Aves; order Charadriiformes; family Charadriidae; genus Charadrius; species Charadrius vociferus. Next base: position 63,820 of record NW_009646622.1, on the reverse strand, counting down.
CACAACTCCTAGTAACCACTGGTTCTGCCACAATAAAACTTTACTATTTCAGTAGGGTGTTGCACTTCGTTTAAATATTTATCTGAACAAAACTGGAGGCTATCAGTAGCACCACTGGCTGCTTGGAGATGACTTTCCTTGAACTGCTTCATAACATCTCACTAACTCACAGAATGCAGAACAGTACTTCTCTGACAAAAGAGACAAGAAAAAATTTCAAATGGACAAACCTTCTTGGATAAAATAATAAGCAATCAGAATACTAATTTAAAACTGGAATGCTGTACAGTAGGGACTAACATTTAAATTAACCATTCACAGACTTGTGTAAATTTCTGCTGGAATCAACCACAATCTTCTACATCTACTGCATGGTCTAGACCCAAGTATGTACATTCAGATTCTCATCTGCATAGATTGTTATCAACTCAGGTAAGCCAACCAAGCTCTTAGAACTCATGCTAGAAGAGCATCTACTCATTAGAATTAAGAAGAATACCGAGTATAACATAAACAACTGAAGTATATCTTTGTCTTAAAAACAATCAAGCATTGCATCAATACAGAATAGTAAAAACCCCAGGAATTGTGTCACTTAAATTTAAATCCCAAAGTATGACCCTGAGAACAGAATTCATCTCACCTAATTCTAGCCATCTAAAATTCAGAGATCTGATCTGTCAGTTGGGTTCCCAGTTCGAGGAGTAGAAGAAATAGGTACTTCCAGATGCAAAACACCTTATCTATCCATGTTATACTTTTAAGTCAGGACGGAGATTTGTTAAGTGCTATGGATATCCTACCCCAGAATATAGAGAACCTTGACAAATAACTTAGCTTCATTGTCTTAACTTAAAAATGGCTAAAATCAGGTGAGATAAATACGACTCCAAATGTCCAACTTCAGACATCCTGTTTTGAAAATTCTGCATTGACAAGTCTTGACGGTGTGTAATTTTTCTGTTGCTTTGATTGATGAAGAAGAATGAGCACAACATTTAGTCATTTTCAATTTATGAAATGCCACAAAATTAGAGTAGGTCACTTTGCGATATTCTAGTTTGTAATTTCATGACTGGCAATATTACCATAAGAAAAGATTTCATACTTGTAATAAAGTATGATTTTAAGTTCTTTTCCTAATAGCTGTAGTAACAATCACAAACATGAGATAGAAGCAGAATGTGAATTCATGACTTTTTAAAGCATGTTACACAATTACAGCACTTGCTAATATATTTCAGCCACTGTTGCCTATTTGCCCCATGTTTCTAGAAAATGAAACTTTTAAGTTGTGGCACATTATCCACCATGAAGGGACATTAGAGACAGGACATAGAAAGATTTGGAAGAAGAACTTGGGTGCAACTGAGAAGCTCATTTCTCATTTAAATATTTCCGATAAACTACTTGAACGCTGCCCAGTGATAACAGGAATGAAAAAGTACTTTAAAATCCAACTGATTTTTTCCAAGACATTACACTAAGATATTAGTACTAGTTAACACAGATGAAGCACACACGTTGTAAACATGAGTGTTGTTATTAGTAGTAGACTTCAGACGATATTTAAAGCCTGCCACTTAAATGCTACTTTATTTAGTCCCTAGTTAAACACCATTTCCTACTGTAGTCAACTTTCAGAGCACAGGTAAAAGTTGGCTGTTTGATGGAACATCCTTTTTAGAAGCGGCTCTGAATCCTCTTTGCGCTTCTCCACCTCTGTCATATTCCCCTGTCCTCACAGATTTGTGGGGCTGTGCCGAAGAACAGCAAATCCATAATCCACTATTCATTTATTCCCTGATTATTTTATATGTCATTCTGCAGGTAACCACTGCAGATGTTATCAAAAAAATGAAACTCACAAGATATTTAAGAATTAATGATTGGAAAAAGTAAGAGGAACAAAAAGATGTCGGGGTTAAAAATGACTCCTGGATCTAGATGTCACTGAGCTGCACACCAGAGTTAACTGGTTGAGCCGTCATTCACCATGTGCGTAATATTACAGGTAAAATATGACATAACATGATAGTAACAAGTTCACATTTTGGGTATAGCTGACTGCAAGTAAGAACTTATTTGAACAGTCACAAAGCGAAGGGGGGCTGCGCACACGAGCAGGGAAGCGGCAGAGTGAGCACACACAGAGCCTCATTCAGGTGAATCTGAGTGCCTGGTGGAAATCCTGGTGAATGCAGATTTCACCATCTGGAAATGAAGCTGCTATATGTTTACTAGAATTCTCACAAAGAAGATTGATCATTTCCAGATTTCCCATTTTGTTGGGATAGATCAACATCTGGAGAAAAGAAAAGCCATGTTTGCTCTTGCAGAAATTTCTACTACTTGTATGCATTTATTGAAGCCTGCTAAGTCCTGAGATATTAGAGATTCCAACTGCTGACCAAATCTTTACACTTCCTAGACAGCAAAATTAAGCTAAGAAGGATTTTGTGTGCTCTTGGTAAAATAGTTACTGCTCCTATATAAAATGACAGGGTATAGCTCACTTTGAGAAGTTTATGTTAGATTCTTGCTCAAGGAAATGTCTCGTGACATCAGTGCTTTTGTCAGAAATCTGCTTTGGTGAAAGCAATGCTGGGAAATTTTTTATAAGAGAGACAGTCAAGTCTAACTGCTATCAGTCTGCCAGCTTTTGCTGTTAATCTCTTCTGAGTAATTGTCCAGTGTTCTGCGTGACAACTATTCACAAACTATAAATATTTAAAGAATTAAATACGTACTTAATATCATTGATACCACAGATTAACAATTCATCTATCAAAGTCTTTTTGGACAGAAGAGTTAGAGCTAATAAAAATCACAGATTTGCATTTTTATTTAACCATTAAGCATACGACTCATTTTGTAGACTCTTTTACTTAATTGCACACCATTTTGAATACGAATCACAAGAAGGTACTTTTCTGAAAAAGTCTGTTTCAGATATTTTTCATAGTATAATCTGGAACACCTCCTTGCACGTGAATGAGAATCTGCGATGGTTCTGGACAAGCTTTATGGCTCACCTCATTTTTTTTTTCAGATAGGTATAATTTTCTTAAAAAGATGGAAGATATTTTCTAAGAGGAAACGGGCATTAAAGCTGATGTATTGATGGAAATAAATGAAAATTATTTTGAAAAGAAAATGGCACATTGTTTTTAGAAAATACAGAGCGCTTCTTATCTTCAGTCTGATTAGGAATTGCCTGTATAGATTTCAGGCAAAAAAAGATAGCTTTTATAAGCTCTAAATCAGCAGTTTGTTTGTACTCAGGAAAGTGATTTAGTACATGTTTAACTTTAGGCACATGCTTAAATTCCATTGATTCCGATGGAAATAAAGCAGATGTGCTTGGAGTTGATCACATGCTTAAATAGCGTTGAATTAGGGCCTTTATACTTTACAAGTTCAATATACCAAATGTTAATTAATCCTCACTGCACTTCTCAAGGAATGTCTCATTTGCCTAATAACTCATGTAGTAACTAATTAGTTTGTGCTACAAAATGTAGCTGCAGACCTCCTAAGCTGTCTCATTTTTCTTGCATTGCAGAATTGTGGATAGGAAGGAGGTGCTAATGGTAAAAAAAAAAAAGTTTCTTGTCAATAGGAGAGCTTCAGTGAACGCTTCTGTGTTTGTGTGTGCATTTATAGTAAGCAGCCTATATTTCAATCATTGTTGGTGATATACTGAGAATGAGAAAATAAATACATGCAGTATGTAAGCAGAACGTATTATTAGTGGTCAAAACTATATAAACAGGAGGTGAGGAAGAATAATAGGGAAAAGCAGTGAATTCGATAGCACACTATAAAAACTAAAGCCTCATTACTGTGGAAACGTCTGAAACAACTGGACTCTGGCAAGCAAAATCTTTCGAACCTTTTAAAACAAATAATTATAAACAACAGCTTGTGAAGCATTTAATTGAAACTTGCCATTACTTCACAAGCGTAATCCATAGAAGAGAGTAGGAGGGCACTTCCATCATGTCAAACTGCCAAACAGCCAATATTTTCTAACATCAGAAAAGGGTTGAGTAAAAAGGAGGCTCTTTATATTTTAGGTACTTTGTGGTAAGCATGGTTAAAAACTCCGAACCAAAGACAACTAGGCTTTCACCAATCCCACAACAAATTTTCAAGGTTGACTTCATTAACAAATATACATATGCCTCCGACTAGATATTTCAGTTAGTTGACTTAATCAAGAACAGATTAAGCTTTATAGTTCTAGTAAAAGACATATCCAGACTTGAACCACTTTTATAAGATCGTTTTCTACAACGCTTTAACAACACACTACTTTATTACTAGATCTACGTAGTTCCATCTTCATCTAACCCCTCCTTTACATCAATTTGTCAGTCGTTAATACTGCCACGGTAAGAGCCTTTCGGTATTCATCAATACCAAAGGGCACCAATATGCAACCTTGTTTGCACAGAGAAGAATCTGCCAGAAAATGCTGGGACATCTGACTTCCCTCTCTCTCCCCAAGAATTTAAGAACAGATTTGAAAAAAATTAATGAAGAATATTTTAAAATTAATAGCTCAGTTCCCTTACAATTTTTCTTCCCCCTCCCTCCCCCCCTAAATAGTCTTCATGTGCATGAGGCTTCTGAAGAAAATGCCAGCATCCAGCCTTATTTACTTTGAAAAGCAAGAATGTCATGTGGAACAAAGCATTCATTAGAAACAAGACATCATGAGGAGCTAGGCTGTTTTTATACGTCCTGGTGTAAACTGGGGTAAAAGGTTTCCCAATGCCAACGGGTTGGCTCACTGGAATAAACATAGTGGTCAGTGGCTTGAACCTCCTGTGGCCAAGTGTGTCATTAAAACCTGGTGGTCCATGTGTAAGGTGAAACCACGGCCATATAAACACACATGCCATTTCCCACACGTCCAAAGGAATGCTAGAACCTCCTACTTCCCCACTGAGTGATGCTGTTTTGTGGGCAATGGAACCTGGGAAGCAAACGTAACAGGCTGCCTTTTTGCTGCCTTCAGTTTAAAATTCAGTCTCTCCCCAGGAATACTTCTGTGGTAGTGCAAATGACCAAATGATGCATCAAAGACCATCTCCACAACAAAAATAACTGAGAAAACTAGATCATACCAAATACAAAATTTCTCTCCAATGTGTACTCCTGGATAAACACTTTTCCACCAATGAAACAGAACATTTAACATGAGACTCGTACCACTAACCCACAGAAACTCTTGATGTTCCTAACGTTAACTGTTATTTGGGATCAAGGCCAGAACACTGACATTGTCACAGGATTGAGGCCAGGTTCAATCTAAGAGTAGTACAGGTCCTTGTAAAACACTTTGCTGCAGTGACACAGAAACAGCAATATGCTAGGAAACAAAATAGAAAGCTGATGCGGCAGTAACTCATAATTCTCAAAAGTAAGCCTAAGATGAAGTTTTTGACTGGCTAGCTGTTTGGTTATCATTGCCTTCAACTCTAATATGTCACTCAACAGGCATTATCAAATCAAGTATCAGAGCCAAGAACGCACACGTGGTGGGTGCACAGTGGAAGTCTAGAAAAACGACTTCAGTCTTGCTCTAGTTATTGCTGATTGCAAGAGTTGTTCCCTCTTCTGCCAGGAACGGACAGAATACTGAAGATGGCAAGAAACAACCAAAAAAAAAACCAACAAACCAACACCACAAATACACAAACCAGGAGAAAATATGAAGAAAAAGAACGACATGGAAATAAAGATAAAGCTATATTAGCAGAGCTGTAGGAAGAGAGATCAGCATGCACTTTATCAGTTCTTGGCACACGCAGCCCGGCTCCCAACAGATCCACAGAAACCCCTGTTCAGATTCAGAGTGAAAAAAGACTGGGCAACATCCCCAATGGCAACCTTCAGGTGACTTTCCTAGTACTTATGAGGGTTGCCCTGGCTGGGAACAAGTTTTGCTCAGAAGAGCCTTTAATTCCACTATGAATTCTGCCACACAGCACCTCAAACCTGAGCTGATATGCTGCCTGCAGGATTATCCAGGCAGTAGCTATGCAGCTTATTTAGTATAATCATTTTGTATGTGGTCCATTTAGAGGCATTAATTGCAGCAAAAGCATGCTTTCCTTTGACTCTCCAGCAAGCCAAAAAGAAACAACAACATAGTGGCAGGATTATCCCAGAAGTATTTACATGCTGATATATTTTAAGAATACTGATTATTTATTTTAGAATGGCTCTTTGTTCTAATTTTCCTAATTTGGAATGGTCTTTCGTTAATGCTTTAAAGCCATATGGTGTAGTAAGGCCCAAAATAATGTTTAATACGTATCTTAAAAACTGCAGCGAGTGGTGCAAAGTAAACACTTATGTTTTGATTAGCTCCATTCCATGCTATGTGTCAGAACAAAAACTCTTCAAAACATTGGCCCTACTGTATTGTAGGACCTATGCATAATTATTTCAAAACACACAGAAAGTGGCACACAGAAAAGTAACGAATAAAATATGCAAAAAAAAAAAATCATCAAGAAAAGTTTTAGATATTACAAACAAAGCACTTTCTGTAGGACTAGCTTCTTTTAAATCCAACATATTTATAAGGGTACCCTGCTTTAAAAAAAGAGAAGCTGTATATAAACTAGATAGCATACATAGCTGCTCTGTTTAGAAAACAGCAAAGTACCATGTAAAAAAGTCTCTGTTTAGTCAGCCCACCCACAATGAAAGAGAAAAAAAAAAAAAAAAAAAAGCAGACATTTAGAAAACAGGATATACTGAACAGTTTTCACAATTGTGCCCAGCAAATCTGATAGAGCTTTTTGTGTACATTCTACAGCATGGGCCCAATCCTGCAAGTTACCACCTCTGGGAAATGAAAGGTGTTCAGGATAAAAGTTAAAACAGCATTATAAGCCCAACCTTCCTTTACAATATGGCCTTTAAAGTAATCATTAGTTATCAGTGAAACAGGAAATCAAACAGTAAGTGTGAGGCAAATATCAAAACAACCCCACCTTCTGGAAAAGTGATCTTTTCAGTCCTACTATAGATATGACAAAATATTGTTACTGACAGACCGAAAGAGAGGGTAAAAAAACCTGCAAACCCAAAGGAAGTACATATAAACATGAGAAGAAAATCCAAATACTGTTACATAAAATTTTCAGAGCAGATTTTTCCTATGTATTTGGAAAACGCTAAACACAATGAGGTCCAGATGCTGATTAGAGCCAATAAGCTTAATGCAAAGCAAATACTGCGTAGAATTATTACGCACGTCACCTTCTACACAACGCTGCCTGATGTGGAGCAGCCTGTGTGCACTGCTTGGCATAGTCCCGACCTGGGCCTGACGTCAGCTGCCTAATGCTGCAAGGAATTAAGCACGTTACGGTGCGGCGGCGCGTAATCTTCTGAGCGCAGGTATACTGTGGGTGACGTTCAACCTCTGAAACCACATCAATATTCACTGCCCTTCAAGCTTCAGACTTTCAACAGTCATGAAGTCTGTGTTTACTCACAGACACACACACGTGCACGTATATGCGCATGCATTTCTGGTTGAAAATACCGCAACAGGGAACACATTTAATGTGGAAAACCAGAAGAATAAGGAATGTCACTCTTTAGCCAATGCAAAATTGTTCCTAAGAACTGGGCCCACCTCCGTCTCTGCTCCCGGCCTGCCTGCCTGCCCGCCCCCTTCCACCTCTGCCCCCAGTTCCTTCTACTTGGTAGTTTGACCTGGAAGGTGAATAGAAACACACATATACAACTAACAACGCAGTGGTTCTGTATACAAAGCCCTCCCCAGTCTCTACTGAGCCAGTCAAGGAGCTCTCAGCTCCTCGGCACTGCCCCCTGAAGGAGTCTAATTAGGCCTTAAGATCGGCCACCAGAGATGCTCATCTGAGCCCTCTGGCCTGTTCCCCTCTATGTGAGATGGGTTAATTTAAACAGCAGGTCTTTTCTATCTCCCTCAGACCTACGAATGATAAAGGGCCTAGTCAACAGATAAGGAACAACTTTAAACACTGCAGAAACATAAACAGAACTTTAACTGCAAGCTGACTGATTTTTGTAAAAAAAAAAAGAAAGTGCACACAGTCACACAGAGCCATCCTATGCTAAAAATTCCAACACAGAATTCCTGCAAAAGGCAAAATCCAGTGCCAAGGAGCCTTCCCTTGAGTTCTCACTGAACCTTACTAACTAGACAGCGGCTGAAGGGGATTCCATCGGGGTACTCACAAAATCAGCCCTTGTACAGACTGGTGTCAGCCTTGCGTCTCAGAAAGAGAGTAGCCAAAGAAACAGCAGCACACTGTCAACTCAATGGCAGGATGAGCAATTCGGCCCCTGACAGGTTAAAACAGCACTCGTTGTCTGAGCAGCAAGTCAAGGCAAGCCAGGAAGAACTTTCAGAGATTAGGCCAGTGGCTAAACTTCATGGAACAGAGGAAGTTATGCTGAAGAATCCACTGCTTTTTTTCTTCTTTTCTCCTTCCTGCCAGGGAAAAGAGGGTTGGACCTGCTGTGCAGGCTGGCAGGGAACGCAACAAAATGAAGGAAGCTTCCCTTTAGCTCCTTCTCATCCGAAATTATTGTTTGTTCTCTCACTTAGTTTCCTTGAATACCACTGACAGATAAGAAATTACTCACTCTAAAAGCAAGTGTTTTCCCTTTGTCTCCCAAACAGAGGTAAAGGGTTTAACTTTTCGAAGAACCACTAACTGCAGGATCACCCCTAGGAGTAAGTCCTAAAGGGTACTTTCAGTAAGAATGCGTTTGCTAAGCTTTAGATCAACCTGTTTTGGGGAATCCTAATTTCAAATTACAATTTCAATAACGATGGAAAGACTACATACAAAATTTTCATTAGTGTCTCTCCAAGTTTAAAAAGATATTTCATATTTCTCGTGTTCAGTGAACGGGCACTTAGGTTCCGTGTGTCCCACCAAGCAGATGTACATCAGATAGTGAGATGCATTACAAGTGACTGAGTTCTATTAAAAGGCCTTAAGCCATTAAAATGCTGTTAAATTAAATAAACTTTTTAGATGCACAGGCTATTCTTTCCACAAGAACATGTCCTAGATTTTTTTCAGAACCCAACATTCAACAGTTAAAAGCTGGAATTCATTAATGTAGGGTTCAGATAACAAGTCTGACCATCACTTTTTGCATCCGCTTGCCCTGGAAGAAGCAATGGCACTTCTATTAAAAACTGCTATTGAAGATGTCCAGAACTTTCACTATTCACTTCATGCTTCTTCAACTGAATTTTTGTCATACTTGAGGACATGCACATTTGGAGTTTGGTCTAAATGTGGCAGAACTGAGAGCAAACAAACCTAATCCGAGTGTCACTGAATAATGATACGCAGGAAGAAAAGATAAGCAAATGAATAAATCCTTGTTTTTTTCCTGGAGTCTCAAGGACTGCATGCTTCAGGAAAACTTCTGTTGTTTTTTAGTTAGTGGGCAACTCCAGGTATGGGAAAGTGCTAAATTCATCCACATCTTTTTTAAACTCAAGAAGAATTCCTTGGCAATACCAGAAGGGAGAGATAAGTTTTATTCTTTGCCCATACTACATTTAGGAACACTATAGGAAGTGGTAAAACAATGAGATACGTGTTTCTTTTGCCTCCTCTTCCAAATTTTATGGTTATTCCCTGCCTGTCTCTAAACTCACTTCGGGCATTGCTATCTGCTGCCATATATTTGCCAAATTGAAATGAATATGCCACTGTACTTGTATGTACTGAATTAAATGACTAGCACACTAAAGAACTTGCAATCTGCCAACTGGCTAGAACAGGGTGGTTAATAGCAGGGGATATGTGTCAGAAACCATACACTAACCTAAAACAGTGCCTCCAAAATGCCTTGCACAAAACCAGGTAAAGGTGTAATACCATTATCAATGAAAAGCGAAGTAGAATCTATTCACTCTGAAACCTGATAAAGTCTCAGTAAATGTAAGGACTATCATTCTGTATCTTTGTTAAATGTGGTCTTAAAAATATTTACTAAATGGCTAACCACGAGACTAAACAAAAGCATTACCACCATTGTAAATCAAGATCAAGGCAGTTTCATGCCAGGCAGGGAGGCAGCTGATAATTTAAGAAGAGTGCTACAGATATTATGAGAGGTGAGAGATGATGACGATCCCATTGCTGCTTTTTCTTAAGATGCCGAAAACGTATTTAATAGGGTAGGATCAAATGCTGATATCTACAATATGCCTCTTGCAAGTTTTGTTTTGGATTAAAACTCAGAAACCTAATTAAAACAATTTACTTTCACCCATTAGCCTTAATCCTTATGAATGGCTTACTGTCTTCTCTGGTTATTTTACCAAGAGGCACTTGAAAATGATGTCCTCCCTCTCCTGTCCTACTTTGCACTTGACCTTGAACCTTTGGCCATCTCCTGCATTTTTATTCTGAAAAAGTATTTGGCATCCAGAAACTATTGGTATGTGTAGGTGACATCCAGACAGTTATTAAAAGGCATTTTCAAAGAACAACAAAAACTTCTGAAGAAATAGCTGTTTCATTTTCATTTACAATAGTACTCTCTTTCATTCCCTTGCAAGACCAACCTGTCTCTCCTTTACAATGCACTGTGTACCAGAGTTATCATAACCAAAATACCTTAATATCTAAAATTTTATGTAGATACACAAACAGCTGCTTTGCAGGACTGTAGATTAGGGCCTAACTTCCACTGAGATCAATTAGTGTTACAAGCTCTGCTTGGTTAGGGTTTTTTTTAAAAACATAGTAGATGCTCAAGATTTTAAAACCGTGGGTTGCTTCTCTAAGTAAGAATCAGGCCTATCATAATTTAATAGTTCAAAGAAACAAAGCTCTGCCAACTGGAGAATGAAGTCCCTAATTCTAAGCACTTAGCTTTTAATCTTCAATAATTTTTCCAAAGTGTAAAATGCTTACAAGTAAATTTGGAACTCAAACAAAAGGAAGAGAGATATACAGCGAATGATAAAAGCATAGAAAACAATTTAAAAGGTTTCAAAACTGAAATCCTCTAAACTGTAGCCTTTCAAAGAGACTGTTAACATTAAGAAGCTTATACAGAGACAGCTTAAGTTCCTCTCGATTTGCAAGCAATATACAGTCCATCCCTTTGCCCTAAAGAAACAAAATATACTTCTAGCCTACTAAATCCATATCCCTGGGAAGCACGTGAAATGTTGTTTCGGTCACTGACTTACCCAGGTTCCTACTCTACCACCAAAGAAAACACCCAACTGTAACGATGTTTCCAACTAAATCCCTAGTAGCATAGTTATGGACATGAAAAGGAGCAACAAAAGAGGATACAGATTGTGTGATATACCTCAATCCAGGGTGACCCGTAGATTTCTTAAGGGAGGTTATAAACGTTTTCCCAATGCAAATTCTACTAATTAGAAAGAAGAAAAAATTAAAGGCTTTGTCATGCCACTGCAATACTATTTCAAAAGGTGGCCCTCTATCCATTACAAATCTCACCATATACTAGTGAAAGGGCTTTCCTGACAACATAATTTCACCTGCTTGCAGCAGAAAATATATTTCAGATTATAAGGCATTTTATCAATGTTGCTTTATTTTTAGATTTTTAGCAGCAACATTTGGATTGTTTTTTTGTTAAAGGTCCAGGCCAGCTTTCTAAGTCTACAAAGCCAGTACATACAAAATCTCACCTATGAACAAGCACAAGATACAGCTGACCGGGCTTTATGACTCACTCAATGGATCTGTGCATGTCAGAGACTGTCAACAGCTATGGAAATATCAGTAATCCATGTACAGTAGCATTTCCAGCGTTAAAGAAAAACAAGACTCACTCTTTGGTAAAACTGAGAAAACTGGATGTTGTTGAAAGAAATGTTCTGGAAAAATCTTAAAACACAGACAAAACTAAATAAAAAACTAAACAAAGATATTATTGCCTAACGTTTTCTTTGTTATGAATGGTTTTGTACGTTTTCACTATACTGGAAAGACCAGCTTGCCAGCATGTGCTTTTGCTCTTCCAGGCTCTCTCAATGATACTCTGCCTATCAACCATCAGCTTAATAGGATGCACATTGTTGGCTATTGTTTCTGCCATTTTTCAATATTTAAGCTCTTTATAAAAGCCTACCTCGCTTGAGATATTTTTCCCTCTATGCACACACCCAGCTAGACAAAACACGGATAGGTCTCCAGGTAAAAGCCACGGAATTCCTGAGGTTGGAAGGGATCTCTGGAGGACCCCCTGCTCAAGCAGGGTCACCTACAGCAGGATGCCCAGGACCTTGTCCAGTTGGGGTTTGAGTATCTCCGCAGACAGAGACTCCACAACCTCTCTGGGCAACCTGTGCCAATGTTGGAGCACCCCCACAGTAAAAAAACCACCAGCCAAAAAAACCTCACCCAGACCAGAACAAAAACACACAAACAAAATCCCCCAAAACCAAAAAAACCACACCACTATTTCAAAAGCAGACTATATATTACAATGTTTCTTCCACTCCAAAAAATTTAAAATATTTACAAACTGTGAGTGACTATTAAGCATATGCAAATATGAATACCTAGGCGCCTGCATATATGCAATTCTCTTCTGTATTTATTTAAGTATTTCAATAGGAAATGGTCCATTCAGATAAAATCTTTTCTCTCCACTGATGTCCTAGGGCAGGATAAAAATGAGACAGGAATATGTATCAGTATACATTTCAACACAGAAAACATCTTAAAAACAGCTGCACACCACATTTTTTGGAGAACAGAAATTGTAAATTCTGCCCAGCTGAAATATAATATATTTAGTGTAGTATCTTGTGTTACTCTATTCACTATGAACTTCTCTTACCATACACATTAATTTTCAAATATTCTTATTATGATTGGGTGCAGAGTATATTTATTAGATAACATCAAATGCAAGGCATATAATCCTGTATCTATAAATGGATTTGATACATTCCATTTTGAAGAAAAGGATGGACAGAAACATGGTTTACACACGACCCATTTCGCAACAACACAGGAAAAGAACAGTTTTCAACAAAGAAAAATAGGTAAAACGCTGGTCTTAGAAAACATGCCATTGTTTTCTTAAGTTTATAGATGGAGTAAGAGAAAATTTCATTTTAAAGTATCAGCTGATGGTTTGCCATCAATGCTGTAAATCCAGGGTTCACAGTTATTGAGCACAACAGCAATCTCTCTCTTTCTTAAAATCTTTACTTATTTGGCAGTTGTCCTCCTCCACCTCCCTTAAGGCCCTGAAAAATGTGACTTTACTGTGCTTTGAACAGGTCTGCATTTAGAAGATCTGAGAAAGATCACGTTTCCTCAGTGTCATTTCAGGGAGCTTGGCTGGAGACTTTTCAAAAGAGAAAAGGTGGTACCCAGTTCCCACTAATTTTCTGTGGCACGTATTCTTAGGGCAACCTCAGTTCTTGCCTGTACTTTCTAGCAACAACTGCTTTATATACTCTCAGTCTTTTCTTTACCTATTGCTGCAGATAGTCCTCATCACTTGAACACCCACAATGATTTTCTCTTGACTACTTGTGTGCAAAGGCTATAATAAATTTCACCTGTTCAAATCCAACACTGACATTTGTTGTTGCCAAAAAGTTCAAATGTCTTTTCAGCCAATGATAATATTGGTGTCAGCTGCCAGGTCCTTTCCTTTGTGAACATTTGCCCATTTAAACTAATGGTGTCTTATTTGTTTTATGACTGTTTTTTTTCTAGTAGCTGCTCCTCTGTGAAGCCTTCTCTTGGCTATGTAAGTCATACACCAATCTGGAGGACACCTGCTTTTTTAGTACTCGCTGCCAGACCTATTTGGAAAGTCAGATCTCCACTAAGCACATCAAACACTCTGGTCTCCCTAGATCAGAAACATTGTGAATTGTTTAAGAATGTGGCTTGACATTATACATAATCTGGTCTAGTTGCAGGTGGCTGCCAAAAGGGGAAGTCCTGCTCCCCCTGCCCCTCAGCCCATGAGCGGAATGCTCTTTCCCTCCCCTCACTTCCCTTTGGAAGGAAAGACCCTGAGGCCCCCGGCTGAATCAGTTCAGCGAGCTGCTCCAATGGAAAACTCATTTCTTCCCCCATCAAGAAAGGAATGATGTTTGCTGAACTGACACCCTGGCAGCGGCACGATGTGCCAGACCTAATGTAAGGGAGAATGAACTCCTGGCCGGGAGCGAAAGGAAGATGACAGGAGCACCTCCTCTTCTGGTAGCAACCAGCAGTGGGCAGTTAGATCTCGTCTGAGATAAAACATCGAGCATCAAGCACATGAGCGACCGGCAAGACGATGAATAAAGATACAGAGCTGAAGACAAGTGTGAGAATCAGCTGATATGTAGACATAACGCAATTTCTTGTAAAATATTTTGGCAAAGAAAGACAGTATTGATTAGAAAGATTAACTCAACAGAGAACGTTCTGAGCTTCAAACCTACATCCCAACTGCGGTTTTCTTAGATACAGTAAGATCTAAGTAGCTTCAAGGTGAATTCTTAGAACATTTTTTCCCAGGACTATTTCTAATCTACTTTTCACAGACTGAGCTTGACTCTTTTGTATTGCAGAATATAGAGTCTCAAAAGGGCAGATAGGGGAAATGAAGTGATCATCCTGTCCTGAGACTCTAGAATACATTTGGCAAATTGCCATATGGGAGAGAAATGTCTACATACTAAAACACAGATGAAGGCAAGAGCTAGTGCAATGAATAGAAAATACATTTAAAAAGCATAGCAAAAAAGAAACAATAAGCTATGTGTGGAAATTATAGTGTCAGGGTCTATACCTAGCATCTACCAATGTTAACGATTGATTATAAATTTGAAAAAAAAAATTTAAATTAGGAAAGAGTCCACAGAAATTAGTTTTCATAGTGACTTTCATTTGAGGATCTGAAATTATTTGGCAAGTAGTAAGGAATTAAGATGCATAGATAACCTGGATATTTAGGCAATAGTCATATACACATTTCAATGAGAAGAAATTAAATACCAACCAGAATATGACATGCCCAAGAATATTCTATGACAGAACCAAAAATAAAACTCAAACTTCTTGCCTCTTGAAGACCCATACAAATTCAAGCTATTATATGATAGAGAATAACATCTACATGATCAAATATTTCAGCACGTTGATTGGTGAAAGGCAAAATTCCCAACTGTCTACAAAACCTTCTCCTGGACAACTGCATTGCTGACTTGTACATTACATATTACTAACAATAATTTGGTCCAAGAAGGTGCATATAATAATCTCTGTGCTACAGGGTATTTGGTTTGTGTGGCAAGGTTTTGGTAGCAGGGGGGCTACAGGGGTGGGTCCTGTGAGAAGCTTCCCCTATGTCTGACAGAGCCAATGCCAGCTGGCTCCAAGATGGCCCCACCGCTGGCCAAGGCTGAGCCCATCAGTGATGGTGGCAGCACCTCTGTGGTAACATATTTAAGGAGGAGAAAAACCTGCGTGACAGCAACCAGGAGAGAGGAGTGAGAGCAACAACTCTGCAAACACCAAGGTCAGCGAAGAAGAAGGGGGAGGAGGTGCTCCAGGCGCTGCAGCAGAGATTCCTCTGCAGCCTGTGGTGAAGACCACGGTGAGGCAGGCTGTGCCCCTGCAGCCCATGGAGGTTAACGGTTGAGCAAATATCCACCTGCAGTCTGTAGAGGATCCCACACCGGAGCAGGTGGGTGCCCAAAGGAGGCTGTGACCCCGTGGGAAGCCCATGCTGGAGCAGGCTCCTGGCAGGACCATGCAGAGAGGAGCCCATGCTGGAGCAAGTTTGCTGGCAGGACTTGTGACCCTGTAGAAAGGACGCACACTGGAGCAGTTTGTGAAGAACTGCAGCCCATGGAAAGGACTTACATTGGAGAAGTTAATGGACGACTGTCTCCTGTGGGAGTGACCCATGCTGAAGCAGGGGAAGAGTGTGAGGAGTCCTCCCCACGAGGAGGAAGAAGCGGCAGAAACAACACGTGATGAACTGACCACAATTCCCATTCCCCATCCCCAATGTGCTGCTGGGAGGGAGGAGGTAGAGAATTTGGGAGTGAAGTTGAGCCCGGGAAGAAGCGAGGGGTGGCAGGAAGGTGTTTTAAGATTTGGTTTTTATTTCGCATTACCGTTCTCTGACTTCTAATTGGCAATAAATTAAATTACTTTCCCTGAGTCAAGTCTGTTTTGCCCGTGATGGTAATTGCTGAGTGATCTCCCTGTCCTTATCTCAATCTACAAGCCTTTCATTGGATTTTCTCTCCCCTGTCCAGCTGAGGAGGGGGAGTGATAGAGAGGCTTGGTGGGAACCTGGCATTTAGCCAGGGTCAACCCACCACATATAGAGACTGAGTGCCCATCAAAAACATTCAACAAATTACTGTATGATATTAATAGAGCAGCTCGCTCGACAAGGAAAGTAAGCCTTGAGGAAGAAGAAACAGGCTACAGCCTGACTTTGGCTATAATAATTTAACCGTACTAAACACCCTGAGACTGTATCATAAATTCTAGCAGCAAAGGCGTCTTAGCTGAGGTTTCGGTGACATGGAAGACAAAGACAATGTTCCCATAAACTAACAGATCAAAATCTTTCAGATCTATGACTAGCCAACAGAGAATCACGAGAAAACACTGCCCTCAAGAGCAAAACCAAGCTGCATGGGAAATGATGCTTACAGAATGGGAACCAAAGGAGAACAAACAGAAGCAGCAAGTTATAATTTTCTTTACTTTAAGTAAATGATTGCTATCACTGCACAAACAGCAAAAGCAAACAGAACATTTAACGAGTCTGGCAGTAAGGGCTGGCAGGTAGCAGAGTGCACCACCACGCTACAGTCAAGCCAGAGTACAGATTACATGAAGTGACACGAAAGAGCCAGTAGCTGATTAAATGGGTCAGATCTCTTTCTTACCCAATGAACTCTATTCCATGAACATGCACGCCCAGTTCTATAGCATCCATGAGCAAGCACTGGGGGATTATGGTTCTAACGCAGCCTTGACAAAGCTAAAAAATGGTTGATGAGATTTCAGTATAATGTATATCCCAAATGAGGACAGATTCAACCCCCAAGTGTCATCTGGTAGCAATACTGTCCTATAGCAAATAAAATAACAGTAATAATAATTTACATTTCTATATACTCCCCTTTAAGGCATGTGAAACTGGCTACTGTCAGAGAACAGATGTAGGACTAAATGGCACGTGTCCAATATAGATGAAAAACCTGATTCCCTACTGCTACATTTATATGAGGAGAAAAAAAAACAAAGAAAAAGAAGAAATGAGGAAAACCAGCTTTTAACTGTAATATTTATGTGGGTACAGACAGACCCCAGTAATTTACACTAGTACCTCATTATCAAAAGCCAAAATTGCACAGAACAGTGAAGTTAAGCCAGCAGATCACAGAACACAACTGCCTACAACTTCTCTGAGTTGTATATTGACTTAGGTGAGAATATCCCAAGAGCTACTCGAGCTTTTACCAGTTGTCAATCACTACTGAGAATTTCAGAAATTCAAATAACTTCTCTGTGCCCTTCACATTTTAGTCACAGAAGGCAGGTGCTGTAACGATATCTGGAAAATATTCCCTTCAGAAAAGATGTTCCCAAGGAAGGATCTACAGCTACCAAATGTCTCCAAAGCAGGTCATAGTGACACAAGTCACTATGTGACTTCCCAGGCAAAAAGAAAGCTACTGAACAGAAAGTTGAGGTTTTCAGTCAAGAAAGCCCAGAGTCAAGTTTACAGCTTGCAACCTAGAACTCCTGGAGTACTAACACAATCCTCATAAGTCAAAAACCGAAGAGGCTGTCTTCACAGGAGAGAGAAAAACATCCCAAGTCTGTACCATTTGATTTATACGTGCAAAGGAAAGCTGAGCCAGTTATATGTGTAAACAGGGGTTGAGCTGATGTGTTGCTTTTCTCCTCTTCCATTCTGGGAAATGACTGTGGGTGATCCCTCTTCTTTCTTTACCTCCCACTGTCTTTTCCTCCTCCACCAGAAAAAAAAAAAAAAAAAAGATATCTATTTGCCAGTAGACAGTGTGAATACCAGCTGAAACACCTGCATGCCAGACACATACAGCTGTCCTCTCCCAGGCCTCGTGCTGACAAGGCATCTGTGCCGCACACCACACACACCAGTTTGCATGCTGTAGGTAAGCAGACTTTTAGTATTATTATTCCCACTGCTCTTATACAGTTCTCTTTACCATCCCCCATAGCCTGAAGAGGGGAACTTCTCCACAATGTACAGCAGCCCAGCAAAAACGCTCTGCACAACCCGAAGCAATGACTTTTCAAATTCTCTTATGGTACAATCACCACATCATTCTAGTGTTACAGGGTTACAGGGCAGCATGAAGCCAGAGCCCTCCTCTAAACAGGAAATACAAACATTTATAAGGTTAAAAACAGGCCTAATCCTCTACTACAGAACCTCCTCACCCCATTTTCACAAATTTCTGTGTTTAGATAACAGCATCGCTGCTGACTTCTTCACATTTTTTCATCCTGGTTGTGCAAGAATCAGGAATAAACTAAGCACAGCAGGAAGACTTCCACCTTGAGATCGCTAACCTTATTTCAGACATCCCACAAAACTGGGCAGGAAGGATAAACTTCAAACCAGAGTCAAGCAAAAACTTCAAACCTCTGTGTCTTAAGATTATGAAACAGAACTGTATGAATAACTTCTTTCAATTCCCGTCTAAAGGGAAAAAGGATTTTTAAAAACTGTTTCAGTTTAACAACCTATTTTCAGGGGGTTCACTTCACAAGATACAACCAATGTTTTGTAATTCATTAAAATAAAAGAAGTACTACACATATACAAGATTGTTTCAGAACGCAAAACTGAAATATATTCTTTTAATAAATGTAAAAACAATATACTTGGACTTTTTCAATAAAGTAATTTTTCACTAAATAATTCACCATATTTGCCTACGCATACAGTATCTTTCACTTGATGTCCAAAGTTGACTTTCTGTAAATACAAATGTTGCGTGTTTTTTTTCCCCAATAATAGTTATAAGTAAAAATGGCCTGAATTTCAGAACTGCAAAACACTTGCAGCAGTCTTTCACTTCAATTACTTCCGTTTTGTGGGTTCTCAGCATTTATAGGCATCGATGCCTGTGTGCAGAAATACGATTTAGGATCCTAATATTTGTCATCTAGATTTTAAAACTTTGGCTACAGGACAAAAGTCTGCGAGACAAAATGCGAAGACATACACATAATATATTGTTATTTACATAAAACCTGTTAAATTTTAATTTTTCCCATTTCCCAAAACTTAGTGACAAAAAATGGCCACTTTTGCTTTGTCAGGTATTTGATACTAAGAGGACATAATACATGATTTTTTTCCTGTCTGTACATGCTTGCCAATAATTCAATAACTAAAGTAAATACTAACACCAAATCTTGCTTTCAGTGATACTGGATTGCTTTATACTTACTGGAGATAACGAAGATCTAACTACATGAGGTTGGAAGGAATCTGGAATGTCAGTTGCTAGAGCTCTGTATCTTTTTATTTTCCTCATTTTCCTCTAGATCTTTTTTAAAAAGGTGTGCTCATTATTTTCAGATAACAAAGAACAGTTTTCAGAAAACAAACAAAACCACTAGCAAAGTGTTTGTGATTAATTTTTAATGTTCCACTGATTTTCATACATAGCATGATGAAAGACATTAGTGCTGGCAACACAGAATTTCTAAATGCTTTTTAAAGACTACAGAACACCTCAATATAGGTTGTGGGGGTGGTTTTGGTTTCAATAAATGCATGTGAAGACACAGTTACCTATCAGTAGGCAAATATACATAGAGTACCATAACCTGTCCTTAAAAGTCAGCAAAATCCAGTAAAACTAGTGGCAGTGCTGCCATAATAAACCAGACTGATTTCAGTTTCTTCCCAATGAAGAATATGTGGGTTTTGCCATTCTCTTGAGTAAGGACGGAGGCAGACTCCTAATCTAACCCACAGTTTCATCCTTTAAATCAGAGACAGTAGTGTAACCAGTCTCAAGCAATGATGCTTAAATGTTGTCCAAACCTGTTTTCCTTTATAGTTCTAAGCAATATATAAAGAAAAACAGTATTAGAAAGTCATGTTAACATGAAGAAAAGTAGGAGATGGGAAAATGTAAACAATAAGCCCCATAAAACTCATGAGCAAACCAGTACCTTTTGAATTGCTCTTTGGTAACTGATGAAAAAAAGTGTTATGAGGCAAATCCTTCACTGGGTCACTCACTGGGGAGACTGGTAAAAATAAATTGCACAGCTCTAATTTTCCTAGCAGCTTCCATGCTATTCTTTGAAACTGAGTAAGAAACCCTTGGCCTAATCCCAAGAGCCAATCTATAGTAAATAGTGCACACTTAATGCCTAAGTTCCTTTTTAGCACCATTCAGACAGTGACTTCAGCCACACAGCTTAGTCATAGCAGACATTTTTGTGGTGAAAGCATTAAACCCACATGCAGCTCTCTTTCTGTGGCCACTGGGGGTCATGCTCCTTTCCCATTAGCTGAATAAATCATAAAGTCTGCACAGACCACACAAGAAGCGAGGCTAGCAAGCCACAGGCAGTGCCTACAGCCTGCTATTTCTTTTCAGAATTAAAAAAAAAAGGGGGGGGAAGAAAAGAAAAACAGGAGAGAAACACAGCAAAACAGCCTAGCTTTAAGAAATTATTTGCTTTTTTTTAATTTGATCTCTTTGAAGTCCACAGAGATTTGTTTGTTTGTTTGTCTTTTAACCCAAGCAGCTACAGCAAAGCAGAGAAAAATAAATGCCTTTGTCCTATCCTGCAACAGCAGAAGGTAAAAAATTCTGCTAGTCTGTTAAATAATAGAGGCTGTCATACAATACAGGACCTCATCAGATACCCAGTGAAAACAAAATCAATGTTGATAGAAAATACATCATAAAGGAGTGATCAAGGAATCAAAATAGCGCATAATATTTTTCACATCAAAGGATTTATTCTGCCAATGAAAACGACAGTAACTGAACAAGGTCTGGAAGTCTAGAGGTTGGTTCAAGTTCCCATCAATCAGGAAACAAGATAAGAAGGAATTTTAAACATAGCCATTAGCATGCAACTAATGAACACGAAGAAGATACGCACAGCTCATTATACTAAGGAGCGTTGCTTTAAAATGTACCAAACGCCGACATATTTTAAAAAGTGCACTGAACTTTAGAGAGACTTTACATAACAGCTTGATTGGCAACTAGAACATGCCCCGTTTCTCAAAGAACCCAGCTGGGGCGGGCGGGGGGAGTGTGTGGGAGGGTAGCTTTTCAAACTATGTTCTGTTCCGTGATCCCGTCTAGATCATTTGGACATGCAGTGTTTAGAAAATAACATTTACATGCTTCACTGTCTACATGCTGAAAAACTTTTTCGAGCAGGGAGGACAGCTGAATCCAAGATTGCTGGGTCTATTTACGCACCGTCAGCTGGACCTTTGTTTGCCATCCTATTTCACGTTGGCATTTTTGGTGCAATCTAACATAGTTTTTAGTATAACAAAAAAGCACACCGGAAAAAAAAACAATATAAAAACAAGCCAAAAAAGCCCAGAGGAAAACAGAACCAAAAAAAGAGGAAATAAAAGAAAGTAAGCACCGGCTAGGGTCAGATAGGCTTTGGCCAGAGTTTTGAAAGCTCTTTCAATCAACTCTACCAGTAATCCTATATCCTTACCTGCAATATAACTTACTCTTTAGCTGTTATAGTCCTCCTGAGCAAAGACAGATAATCATGCTGAATTGTGACAAATTATACGGCGGTTTTGAGATGTGAGCAAGCACTCACAAGGGAGCAGGGCAAGACCACTTAAATCCATTTCATTTGTGACTTAATATTGTGGGTTAAAACTTGTGTGACCTTTGCCAAAGACATCTCATATACGTGCAGGAGAAAAATCAAATCCCAAGTCTCAAAAGATTCCTAGCAATAAGATATACAGTTTCTGACAGGTCACCCAAGACACAGCCTGAATTTTATCATGGAATTCTTACTGATGGATTAAGTACCACTTTAACCAGAATAACAATAAATAAAAATCCCTCAGTGGAAAAATGTAGAACTGTGTAAAATTTAGGATTTCAGTCATTCCAGTGGAACAGCTAGCTTTTAACATCTTCATATATATATTTTCCACACCAGCAAAAGTAAAAGCCATACTTAGACAGCTCATATAGAGCATCCCTCCTGAAATCGGAATGCTTAGAAGATCTCTAATACTTGAGATTTCAAACCGATGTAGTTACTAAAGAAGCTGAGTGAAGCACAACTCCCTTCTGGCCATTATAAGCCAAAGTTTTAACCTTTTCCTCAGGCAAAACTTGTGTTGATCTCACTGGGAGATTTGCTCGAGTGAGGACAGCAATATTAAACCCCACTAGCAACAAGAACCAAGGATACCACTTCAATAATTTTAAAATGAAAACCATATAAATATACTCGTTTTGTCCAAATGTGTAGGAACATTAGCAACATAAAACATTTCATAGGCCTGTGTAATACAAGGATAGCTACAGATTCAAACTTGGCTACTTTCAAAGCACCCTTACTTGGAATGAGCAAACACAATGCAAACATTGTGAGGCCAAATTCTCTCTCCAGAATCTGGCATGGGTACATGCTCTCCAGAATCTGGCATGAGCCCAGGGTAGGGTAAGGCAATATGTGGAAGGGAAGGGAAGAAAGGCTTTCTCAAGGCGAGCAGAAGGGAACCTAAAAGGTTCAGGTGAGGGAGAAAAGGCCAATTCTCCCCTCTCACTTTCCCCCTCTGCCAAAGTGCCATGCGAAGGAAAGAGTAAACATAGCTCAAAACTTTCAATTGAGTTTAGCTCTGCCATTCTCAGAATACAGAAATTCTCATGTTTTTTTTTTCCCTTCTGCAGACAAAGAGATGGGGAAAATTGTTTAATCCTTAGCAATATCTGCTACCAGCAACGTAGCACCAGGCCTCTGTCCTCAGAAGTACTGATGAGAAAACAGGCAAACATTTGCGATAGCAAGGGTTACAGCATACACCAACCAGAACAATCACATTCATTCCCATTCTATACCATTACTGCTACCTTTGCAAAACAACTTTAGATTCAGGATGTTTAAATGCAAGAGTAGTATCCGACAACTTATTCTCCATTAGTTTCTTTTCTACCAATGAGTACCATCAACAGCGAAACACACTCATACAAATCCTAGGAGACAGAAGTTTTTCCTGAGTAAATATGGGGACTTTCATCCTCACTGTTCAAATACCATTTACAGCGTAAGTGCATTAAAACTCACATCTTCACGCAGTGCAAACCAACCAACATAATAGATGCTATAAAAAATATGAGCATCTCCCATACCATTAAATCTGAGAGAGCTGGCGCTGTGTGGCTCAGACAAGAGAAGGCTCAGGGGGCGTGGGGGTGCATCTTAGCAATGTATATAAATACCTGGTGGGAGGGCGCAAAGAAGACAGAGCCAGGTTCTTTACAGTAGTGCCCAGTGACACGACAATGGGCACATGCTGAAATGCAAGAAGTTCCCTCTGAACATCAGGAAATGTGGTTTCACTGTGAGGGTGACGGAGCACGGGCACAGGTTACGGAGAGAGGCTGTGGAGTCTCCCTCCTTGGAGATCCTCAAAAGCTGTCAGGACGTGGTCTCTGCCAAGCGGCCATAGATGCCCCTCCTTGAACCCTGGCTTGAACCAGGTGACCACCAGGGGTCCCTTGCAACCTCAACCATTTCTGTGATTACGTTGGTTAAAAAAACCCCTTGAAATATGCAAATTTCCAGGTTGAATTTGTGATATTAAATACCTTTCCACTTTCAGGCCACACATTCTAGACAAAATGGTAGTATTGCTACGTTGCACTGAAGAAATATGAGAGCGCACTTCCACACGTTGCATGAATTGGGTCAGTCACTAAAGGTTCATGTGTTCTGCATTTTTAAAGAAGAGATTAACAGAGTGCATATTTTTTACAACTTAATACGAAAATCAGCTGACTCTGCAACAACTTTTCAAGATAAGAATGTTGCCCACTCTGTAATTCTGAATTAAGTGTGACTAGGTGTACATTAAATGTCAGATACTCTGGACTGTTATCTCATCACTATTTTCCAACACGCAGAAGCACACACACATGAAATAGAGCCTCTCTTTTCAGAAAAGGTCTTATAAAAGCACAAGGGTAAAGCTAGAGATGTGGTTATTATGAGATAGTACCAGCCACTCCTGCTTTAAAGATACCTATTCCATGTTGAACTTGTGATATCCAAGATAAGGAGTATCTCATGCTAACCAGCTTCTCTATTAAGCCTAATTGCTTAATTACTCTTGTGCTACCTTCCTCTGCACCTTCACCACCCCTTAACATTAGAAGAATAAAAAAAAAAAATTCATCTTGTTGATCTCATGATTTTACTAACTGGTGAATTGATAAATTTAGGAAAACCGTTAAAAGTATGCTATTCACAATATTATAGGTAGGTATATTCACAAAATATAGGTGTGTTCTTTCATTATTACATAACTATTTAGAACCAATGGGCAATATCCACAGATAAAATGCACAGTGCTTCCATTAATTTCACAGGAAATTATTGAGGACATAAGGAGCACATAGAGCTGTGAAGTGCCATTTGCCTACATCCCATCAGTTAAGATCAAACTTTAAAATTGATGAATGTGTGATTATTTTATATTCTTGAATCCAAATGCTATTAGAGCTATACAAAGAAGCTCATACCTTGGTACGCAATGGTAGATTAAGGCTTGTTAAAACAAGACTAAATTTGGATATGTAAGATACTTGTCAAAAGGTAGAAAAGTGTTAAGTTTTAAAAAATGTGATACAATTGGATTCATTCTGTTTCTAAGAACACTGCTGTAGACCAGATTCTGACGCTGTTATTCAAGAGTAAAAGGTAGTTATACAAATATTCCTGATTTTGAAAGTGCTGATATAAGAACTGCTCATTGAAAAGACAGCAGATTGCTCTTTTTAAATGCCACAATTAAAATACCATACCAGTTGGTCAAATATTTTGCTAGGAAAAAAATACATGAAATAAGCCATCTCCTTGAAATTACCATAAGAAATCCTACTGGTCTAAAACATACTTATCTAACTCTTTATTTATCAATAGGGGTATTGCGACAAACTTGAGACACCGTTTCTGCTGTGTCTTATTATGAATTGTTGCTGCTGCATCCCCTCTCCCATTTAAAATCACTTTACTTAGAATGATATACATTTTAAGCATTGGGAGTATATTTGTAAAACTAGTAGTTGTGGTAACAAGACGAGGTTTACATGTCTGTCCACATCAGCACCATGTACTCAAGATGGATTTCAGCTGCCAAAAAGGTCAATCCAAACTGCTTGCACAAACCTGTCTTTATGCTCCTGTTTATTATGCTCCCATGTAGTAGATGTCTCGTGCACTAAAACAGCGCAGCCATATGTCAACATCTCTCTGGTGGTTCCGAATGTTCTAAACAAGAGCGAGGGTGCACTGAACCTCCCATGTAAACTTTATACAACAGATTCAGCAGAACTGTAATTATTTACAAAATGATGGCATGAGAAATCTCTGGATTTATATCTCACTTTAAAGTAACGGGGATTGTGTCCGCATAATTCTTGAGTTCATGGTAGGTTTTTAATTTACTTTCTTATTTTTGATATGATAAGATACAACTCAGCACTCTTTAAAAATCAGTGTCATTACTTTTTGAGCTATTAATGTCTTTGTAAAAAGCACTTCTCTCTCTGTTTTTCTTTTTTTTTTTCTTTTAATAAAGGCACTGTATTTAATTACAGATGAACCTGTATGTTGCATTATTGGCACGACGTGACACTTGTGTCTTGGATTTCAGTTATTCGCTGGATAGAAAGGAGTAGGTAAAAAAGGAGAACACAGAATTCACTCCTATGCAGAGGATAAGTACAAAGCATGATTGGTAGGTAAATTCCACTGAACTCAATTTTTAAGCTTCTCTCAAAGCCTGACATATTTGTGATTATGTCAGGTACTCAACTGAAAAACAAATGATTGTTTTTTTCATTATTCTTTATAGACAGATTGAACAGAACAACATACAGAGTCAGGCCTACCCGAAACAAACTGCCCTCAGGGATTCTGACCCTAACTGATACGAGTTTTACAGGACTATACCTCCCGTGCTCTGAACTTAAAATTTGTCCCACTCTCAGTCTTCTTTCTTCTTACCTTTGCCACCTTTTTTAAAATATTTTTTTCTCTCACCCCAAACAGTACACGTACAATGAATCAAGCTGCTTCTGTAAGATCAGACTCAGTGACTAAGTAAACGTGACACCTTGGTTTTTAACTTAATTATACCTCTTCTACAGATAGCCACGATGTTTGTGAATACTTGCATCAACTGCTTTTCAGTTACTTTAACGGTTTCGTATGTAATTAATCTATATTTTAAGTCATTCCTACATAATATATATTGAATTACCTTTACTCCATCTACAAAAGTCTTCAGTTGTTTTTTTTGCAAAGCTAATATAAAATGAAATAATAATGATTATTTGTAATACAGCGCTTCTTGTCTTAGGATCTCCAATAATTGACTATAATGAAGTATTTATTATTTCTAGTTCAGGACAAGCAAACAGTGTTAAATGGCTTCTCCAGAATCCAGAGCTTATGGTCCTCTGCTCCAGCCACTCTCCTACTACAGTTTGTTATTTCTCGATGCTGGTGGGCCTCTTGCCTGACTTCAGGACAGTTAAATAATGTAATTAAACAATTAAGATGATTGTCCTTAAATGATCAATTAAGACAGAATTCTAAACATGCTTCCTCATTTGGAATTTAGCCTACTTTCTATCTCCTTCTGGGTATCAAAGACAAGGCAGCTAGGCTAAATCCTAAAATCACTGCACTTCTTACATTTTATGGTTTATCCTAAGCTTATGCAAGTGCTATGTGGCGAGTGCTATTTTCTTAGGGCTTGGGAAAACTCACATCTACGCAGCCGACCAACGCGGCCAACAGATGCCTTGATTTAACATGAGGAAAAGACAATTTTTATTTCTTGCGGTACTATATATACCTTACTTTCCTCAATACCCGGCAAATTGACCAAGTAAGTTCTAGAGTTGCAATGAATGTCCATGTTAAGCACCTGAGGTCTTCCAAAATAACCTTCACAGGTTTGCTTAGAACATTCTTCGTTAATTACATTTGGACTGGGGCAATAAAAACCAAAGGCAGTGATAGCACAGTTACCATACCTGTATTTAAATAATTACCAGGCAAAACTGAGCTGATAGAAATAGAGAGGCTACAGGGATTGTGTGATATGTAAATAAAACTGGCATGCTTAAGACATGTTTCATCTCTGATTGCTGATATTGCAATTTAATTTAAAAGGAATAATATTTAAATAAAAGATTACCCACTTAAACAAGTTTTTTCTCCAAGCCTCCCTCTCTCGGTTTTAAGTCACTCTGTTTAGATCCTTTGCAGAACTGGTGTCTTTCTTTACTACTTTCATTCTGTATCATAAACATTCAGTGTTATTACAGACATCATGGTATCAAACCCCAGATAGTCTGATGTTTTAGGGGAAAAAATTAGACTATTTAAAGTGATTATAACTTTCCACTTGATAGTTTAACATTCTACAATCATTACTGAGTCTGCAGGCACTGTTAACCTGTTCTGGTGAGACAAACATGTCTTTTCTAATGTTTACTGAGATATTGTAAATTACTTAACGTACAGCAGAGTACGTTTTTCTCAGTTAATCTAGATCTGATCCCTGAGGGGCTATTTATTACATATGTATACAACCTGTCTGTAGAAGTGAAGTTAATGTAATATGACACAAGTAGCACACATTGTTTAAATGTGTTCCAGAAAGTTAGCAAATTTAGTTAAAAGAATACTTACATGCTCTTCTGCCTGGAAAACAACGAGGAAAAGGGTTCTAAATATTAAACACTGCTGTTCACTGTAGGTGGCCAATTAATACACTGTATCCAAGCTGGAACAAATCCTTCAAATATATACATAAAGCATATAATCTCTTATCTGCTTAGGCATTATCAAATTTTTAACAAATCCTAGTAACTTCAAACACAGCTTTAATGGGATGTAGTACTAAAACATGCAAAGTAAAGAACAGAGTTTTTAAGAACATAATCTGTTTTAGAATGTTTCAAGAGAACTGCTTTGAAATGCAATTATAATCTTAACCCATGAGTAAATGTGTGCTATCTTGCAGAATTATGTTACATGAATTAATATATATAGAAGGAGATAGCCTCATGTTCCTATCTTGCAGAATTATGTTACGTAAATTAATATATATAGAAGGAGATAGCCTCATGTTCCTAACACCTATCACAATTTGAAAACGGGGGTTTAGACAGAAGTATCTCGAGACGGTTCTAAAGGGTAGCGATGTTTGAACACAGAAGCACATTTATGGCTACAAGTTTGGTCCCTGTGAATGTTTTATTTGATGATGAGGACAGAGTTTACTTGAGACAAAATTCTAGCAGGATTTTACAACTATTCTAGCCCTGATAAATAGTCGGAGCATATTTTAATAGAATCTATCTGTATTTTGGGGTCTTTATCTCACTAACCTAAAATTAACACAGTGCATCTTTCTCTCAGAGTGCTAAAAGGTCAGTATGTGAGTTGCTGCCTCCCCGGCCTGTCTCAGCTTTCCCTTACGCACATAGTGAAATCTCTTATTCCAAAGACTACACTTCCAGTTTCCCTTACGTATGCAGAACACAAGTTTTTCACACTAGTTTTGTCTCTTTTTGCTCTGGTTTACAGTTCCCTTGTCTGCATGACTGACATAAATGAGACCTATTTTGAAAACAGCGATACGGGTTTAAAATCTGTTCTATTATTTTGAAGACAACGTGACAAACTGTTTCAGGACATAGAATCATAGAATCGTTCAAGTTGGAAAAGACCTTTGAGAAGGTCAGTGTGTTCTGTACAGACAGGCACAGTTCAGACTCACTGCTTTCCATTCTGAGAAAAAAGTTATTTCCTGGTAAATTGAATTTCCCTTCTTTTCCCAAAATGTGTTGCAATTCTTGATTTAAGAAAAGAAATAGACTGTATGCGTGTGATGCAAGCCTTGTACTTTAATATAGTAAGCAAACCTTTAGACTATTTACAGACCACCCTGTTAAAGAACGTCAGTGAACTCAGTGAAGATGCTCTTTCTAGTGCTTTGATGTTAAAAGGAAAATCAAAAGCAGTAGGTTTTGGCCATATATGGTAACTGTGCAAGGTGTGATTTTGATCTTTATTCAGTGAACAATCACAGTCAGATGCAAAAAAAGATGCAGAAATATAATTGAAATTTAGGTAGAATTTAGGCAACCATGAAAAGGCTATTCAGCTACCACCAAATAGAATCAAACTCTAAAAGCACCTTGTTTTTCATTTTTAAGAGACCCAAGTGCCTTCATTGCTGCTTTCAGGCCTGCCTTTAAACACATCAGTTATCACAGAGCAGAGCACCTCAGACCTTAGTTCCCACCTTACCACTGGCATGCTGAGAATGTCTGACAATGCAGGTTGTAGACATTCTAGATCAGGTTCCAAAACCAATGCAGTAGTAACTACAACTTTTTTGGGGGAGGGGGAAGATATGGCAAAGGGTTAAGCTACCACTTCTTTTTATTAACAGTTCAGACCTTGTGGAATCCTCCATCTATGAAGGTGGTAAAGTTTCAGCTCCATCCTCCCCCTAAAAGGATTCAAATCCTGATTGCTCATTTGCAAGGGAAGTCACCATCGCAGGGTGGAAAAGAAAGGCATGTGTATGTGTAGAGAGCAAATGAAACATTGTGCTGAAGCTGTTTTTGAAAACTCAAGGTTTCAAGGTTTCTGTTCTAAGACTAGAACACAACAGGTAAAGGTGAGGAACTGGAGTTTTGACTCACATTTCAAGAACAGTGTATATAATTTACATGGAAAAAAAAAAAAGAGTCCATAAAAAGATGATTCTAGCACTGGTAAGGTCCTAGGTCTCCTGCTGCTTGACTGAAGGCTCCATCACCAAGTCTGACAACTGTGAACTGCTTCAAGCTAAGATTCAAAAGAAGAGTTAGTGTCCTTTTATCCCTCTGTGCCAAGTACAGCCTATACTAATTTCATACCAGAGGATAGGTTTGAGTCCTCTGAAGTGGCAGGAGGACTTTGTACTTCCCATGCATGGTGTGCGAGCACTAAGAATGGACACTTTATCGTTTTGGAGGCGGTCACGGCCACTGGAAGATTTAAAAACAAAGAAGAAAACAAAAGAACTACTGAAGTTTATTCTGTGAAGACTCAGGGAGTCGTATTGGGAGAGAGACCTTCGCTGCAAAGTTCTAACAGAAAAAAGGGGCTACTGCTCAAACATCGTAAGGCAGGATTCAACATTCACCTCTGCCTTCACCACTCTCTACGGAACAACTAGATGCGCAGTGGCTCTGGTACCTTCCAAGGCCCTTCTCTCCCCATACATAATATTACTGGTTTAAGTATACTGTGCTGGCCACATATATAAAATCACACATTGCAGAAAAGAGTAGTGAGCTTTGGCTCCTTTTTAGATCTGGCCCTTAGTGTGGAATGACATTGCTTGTACCTTAGTATCTGTGGGTTTTTTGAAACATAGCACATCCTGTTTAGATCTGCAAGTGCCAAGCTATCATTCACTATATATTTCCTGGCTTTAGCACTACTTGAAAGTCTTTTTTTCCTAGTGAATAGTACCCTGAATAGGAGAGGAAGAAAAGCTTAAAGTGAAGCTAGTTGTTTCCTCTTCAAATTAATCAGTAAGCTTTTTCAATTTTTAAAGATTTTTGCTAGAAAGATTTTACTATTTGTTTCATGTTATACTACACAACATGCTGATTTAAACTATATTTATTGCAAACCTGATTTACATAGCTTTCTACATCTACAATAGCTCATCTTCTAAAGGGAGAAATGGGGATGTCAAGTACCCAAACAGAAGTAATTCCTTTTGTAGTCAGTATAAAGCAGGGAAAACGAAGAATTCTGCAGTAATCTCTACTAGTTTGGGAGTGCCTCTAAAATGCATACAAGACTACAGATTCCAAAACAGCATCTTGATCCAAATTCCAGTGAGTTTAACTGAAAGACTCCCCACCAAACAAGGCAAATTCAGTAGGTTTTGAATCAGGTCCTAATACCTTAGCAGTGATTTGAATGTTCTTTACCATGTTAACGGAAGATGACAAGAATATTCAGGTAAAACACTGTAAATGCTTATTCCTGGGACCAGTATAGTCACTGCAGGTTCTACTAACCTGAAAAATATATTTCTGTGAAAACCTTTTTCCATAGCTTCAGCACTATAATCACTGAAGTTTATGAGTCAACCTTTTCTTTGCACTGTTTGACTAATGGCTAAATCCTTGTATCAATGACACATACAACAAGGGTTATTTTATCAAAATATTCCTACATTATATGGCTGTTTTCCTTTGAAAAATTCAAAATAAAATATAAGTATTCATAAGATCTTATTTTAGAAATGAAGACACTAAGGAATAAGGAGAAACCAATTTTCCTAGTATTGCACAACAAGGCAGGAGCAGGTTATTAGGCCACAACAAACCATTGCAATCACTCTGTCTGATCTCATGAATAACACCGGTCAAGGATGCTCCAGAGTTTACCTTGTTTAAAATAAAGCATATCTTCTAGAAATAAATGGATAGATGTAAGAAATAAAAGTATAATTTAAAAATGTTCAGTGACAGATAATGTATCACAACTGTTCTGTTCGTGCACTATTCCAAAGGTTAATTACCTTCTCTCCTCAAAATAACACCTAAGTCGAAGTCAAAATTTTTCTAGCTAAGCTATCAGTTGTACCGACTTCTAACTTTGCTTGCTAGAATGAAGAGCTCTTTATTAGAAGATTTGTGTTCCACATATACATACTTATATGGATGAAAATGCAAGAATAGAATTTCAGTTTTCCGTCTGATTGGCAGTAAGCCACTGTCACTACAGTCCCTCGGGACATCCTCCCACAACCATAGCTAAGTATAGTTTTACATTCACTTTTGAAAATAATGCATCATACATCCTACTTTGGTATAAAATTAATGGCATACGGAAAGCACAACATATCTTTACAACAAGTTAATTGGGATTGTACTGAAATTACAAGGGAATAAAAAAAAAAAAAAAAGGCATCTTACCTCAGCTTCTTTGTGGACCTTTATCTTCATCCATTTGTTTCCCTTAAATTGTTGCCAAACTCTTAACATTCACCTATACAGAGATATTTATTTGTAAATTAACTATTTGTTATTTACTATATGGTCTACATAAATAAGCCTTTTAATAAACCAAGAAACAAATCTTCCAGTATTCAATTGGGCTATAGCATATCTCCACAAAATACTGAAAATTGTAAAGCAGATCTCCAGCCTATATAGGTTAGTATACGACACGAAACTAAGCTGCTTCGTTGCAACTTCTATCCCAGCCTCTCTCCTCCCTTTAGAGGTGGCTAGAGGTAGACCATTAAGTCTGATCGGTCCCAACTGATACAAGTTCCCCCGATCCACCAATGTTACAAGCATGAAGAATAAACTGAACAATCTAACCTTAATTATTTCACAGTCTAGAAAGCAATGTAAATGTAAATGAGTAAGTTCACGTTTTGTGCTAACATTGGATCAATTTACTTTATGAATACATATCACTGTAGCACACATATCAAGTTTGTAGGTTTCCTGAAAAGGTTTTACAGACTTCCTAAAGGCTGTAAAGCAGAGATTATCCTGCTTCACAGTAGAGCAGGGAGTAAATTTATATTTGAAGAATGGCCATCTTTTTTTTTTTAATTTTCTGAAGTGCTCTTCAGCTCAGGAAAATACAGAGGAAACAACAAACACTGAAGAATTTGGTGTGCAATTTACCTCAAGAAATCCAATACATATACTTGCTAAATTATAATTTATTGTGTACTTTTCACATTTACAACTATTTTTGCGTGTAAAAGTATAGATGGTCCATTGCTTCCAAAATTAGGAAAAGAAGGGTTTAAATGTAACAGGAACAGTGTCTAGGCCTGTTTGGTGCTCTGCCAGCACTTATTCTAAATACTTAACATGATACAGACTACTTAAAGATACTTATTTAAAGTACACAGTCACCTTACTTAAATCACATTAGAATTAAACATAAGTTGCATTCCATACTGAGAAAAAGATTAACAAAGGTGAAAACAAGATCATGTTTCTCCAGTTAGCCTCTTGTCAACTCTGTAGGTCTAGATGATATCAAGATGCTTTAGAGAGAACCAAGCGCTCCAGCTAAATAACTGGTAAGGTATTTGTTTTATCAAAATCTGCACACACAAAACGATTTGAAACTTCACCACCCAGAACAAATACCTAGGTCCTTACGGGTTTGTTTTTCTTCGTTTTCATTTTCTAAGAGTAATAAAGACCTTGGGGCAGGGCATTTCCTTTGGATTAATGACTGGCTGGGGTTAATGGCCAGGAGCTGTTCTTTGGGCCATCAACTCCTCTCAGCCGGTCATTAATCCCCAGGAAATGCTCTGTGCCTCAATCATTATTGCTTAATTTCAGTGCAAACAAACTACTGTGGCAGACGGCATGCTGTATGCTATCCCTTAAACACAAGCAACACAGATTCAGTTAATTTAATCAATTGTTTACACTATGGTCTATTTTCTGTAGCAAAAGGAAATCACGGATATTTTGACGGTTCTATGAAATCTGTTGGTTGGACTCACGATCATTTGATAGACTGGGCTATTTCTGCACGAGTCAGTCTGTTTGTCACTTACATTGTCATCGTTATTACCTATAAGCTGGACGGCTATTGCTCACTTTATTTCCTGGCAACATTCAAATAAATGCCCTAAACATTATCTGCAAAACACATTTTCCAATGACAGTGTTACCCACCCATGCATGCACCTCATCTTAAGTATGAGGTTATTAAATTTTACAGGATACCTCATTTGACACATCCTGACATTTACTGTACAATTTCAGGCGTGCCATAGAGTTATTAAATTATCAACAGTAAAATATAACATGGACTTTCTCCAGGCTTGTGCTATACAAATATTTACTAGAGCACAGAACTTTGTTATATTTCTCTAGTCTACTTGATAATCCCCTGATTAGACATCCACATGCTTGGTGGAGCCAAAGAAAAACTGTAAATGGTCAAAGGCAATGCAGCATATTTGTTTTTAAAGGCTAACTTTACAATAGTTTGACTTAAGAAAACTATTTAATCAAACTGGCCAACCTCATTGATTTCTCAGCTTTGAGATTATAACAAAAGGATTCAAAGAAGCTATTAGTAGTAACTGAAAGCCACTTTTGCTACAGCTTTAAAAGCTGAAAACTTTAGGACTGGAGATACTGCTAACTAATTGGGGCACTTATCCTCTGCCTTTCATGCGAAAAACTGAGTTAAAACTTCAAAATATAGACAATAGGCAGGTGCTTATGGTCAAAGCATTTATTCTCTTCCAAATCTTTACTCTTAATTCAAATACTACTATAAGGACGAGACTATGCTGAAGTAAGTGAAACTGAGTAAGTGGAATAAGTGGACTTTAAATTACCATTTTCAACTACCTGGTGTATTCTTCACAGTTAGATGTATTTATCATGCATGAAACTCCCCTGTGGTATGAAAAGTGCCCACTACATCCTTACTGTGATTATTCACAGCCTTACATAGTTGTGCTAGGCACCTCCATGACTGCTTCTCTGAATCCAAGAGAGAGAGAGGATTACGCTGTGAAGACAGGGACAGAGAAAGAGGTTGGGTAGTAAAAATTATTCATCATCATCATCATGATCTTGACTGAGCAGAACACAAAGCACAAAACCTAAACAGATATCTAGGCGGCATTTCCAAACAAGTTTACCCGCTTCGCATAAGCACTATGAGTTCCCAGAAAAGATGCAGGCAAGCTATGTTAGTGTATTCTATTACTATTACTCTGCAAGAAGGCATTCAAGTTCTAATGGTGTGCAGCACGTCCATGAGGGGCCTGGGCTGAAACGCAGCTAATAAACTTGAGTTGAAGGTAGTGGGGCAGACAGGCCTCTCGCAGAATCGGTTTTGACAACGCCCTCTCTTTTTTCCCCTGAAAGACAGAGTATGTCTTAAGCTGGCTTTTATCGGGGTCTGCAGTTTCGGTGGTTGTTTCAGGTAATTCTGTTCTTTCAGATATTAATACATACAAGAGAAAAATATCTCCACAAAGGGTTGCCCTATTTGTCTAGACTAAAATCCAGTAATGGGAACACACACTTCTACATAAAAATAGTTTTACATGTACTATATTGAAGAAGGTCACCAAGTTGAAAAGGTATGATAGAGCCCAAAGCAAAGAGCTTTAAGATTGTAGAAGTGGGAAGAAGTACACAACAGGCTAAAAAAAAATAAAAAAAAAAAAAAAGCACCAAATATATTTCAGATCCAAATATGGCATTTTAATCTAAAAAATATGAACAATTGGTTGAGTGAAGTCACCCAGGTCATTCTAAGCATACAGATGTCAGGTATTGAAAAACACTATTGCACTTTGATTCTCTGAACAAGAATTTCCAGTCTTTTCCTGCATGTTTTTGCTTTCAAGTATAAGCAGACCACATTCATTAAAACCAGATGCTACTGTCTCTTTGCTCCATTTCAGTTATCAATATCATGTCTGAAAGATTCAAAACATTTTAATAAAAATTTGACTGTGTTTGCGATCACATCAGGCGAGGCTGGGTTAAGATGCCAAATTCCATAGGTTTTCTTGCAAAGAAAAAAGAAAAATTCAAACTGTACTCCCCCCTCTTCTTTAAAACAGTTTTAAAATTACTTGCGCATTCCAGAGCAAAAAGCAAACAAATAAAAAAATCATCAAACCCAAACAAAAGCTAAAACCCTAGGTAATAAGAAAACATATGTCATCTGACGACACACCCTGGGGACTTTCTGTCAGCTGGATGGAGTACCAGCCATGCTTTTTCCCTGTTTTCTTCTACTGTGGGAGGCCTCAGAGGAGGAAAATACAGAATACATCTACTTGGACTTTGCTTTTGCTTCACTAGTGAATGTTACTCTAAGGGGATCTATTCGCTGCTTCCTGCATGTTACTCCAACAGCCGAAATGGAGGTGGTCCAGAAAAGTCACATGTTCAAAGCCTGGATGCTCAGTTTGCAGCTCAAGCCTATTCTCATATTCTGAGATCTACTAGGCTCCAGGGTTTATGCCAAAGTTCAGAAATCGTTGCTCTAATTTAGGTTATTATCATTATGGGAGCTTTTAATGGATTAGTGTTCTACATTTTCCTTGTTTAGGCAGATAGACACAGTATGGTGCTTGGCATTGCTCCGAGCTGCTACATTTCGATCTTTTCATTTCTCAGATTTCTTACGATCTACCAGGTAACAGCTACAATATTATTCTCAAAAATTCCACTGCTGGCAGTTGTTAGATATGACTCTGTAGCCTGTTCAGATCCCATTACCTTTTGATTTATTGATTTTTCCTCTCTTTGTTGCTGCTTCTCTACAGAACAGATTTTCTTCCTTCTAATTATGTTACAGATTCCTATAATGAGAATGGCTCCTTCATTTCTTTCACATATACTGTTTCTTTTTATTAAAAAGTATCTGTATTTGGAAGAAGCTACTGTCCTGCATCAAAACCTTGTACTAAATCACTGGATCCGTCCTACTTCACTGTGAACACCCACTTCCATCACAGAACAGCTCTGGAGAAAGACAGTCTTGGTTCAAGTGATAACAGCTGAGTCTTGACACAAGAGAATTAAGTAGTAAAAATACTTGTTTTACCCAGGCCAGAATTTCACTCCAGAACTGGAATAAAAACAGGGCGAGGATGGGATTGAGGCATATTTATGCGGGAAAACTTGCAAATATGTCCTAAAACTTCTAATTCTTCAAATGGTATGTCTATTTCACTTCCCACTCCTAAAATGATACATAATGGATCTTTCAGTGAGATTACGAGTAGATGGGTATTTCAATAACAGGTAATGATCTGCTGTTCTTTTTATTTTATTTTTGCCTATTTTTAAAACAAAGCCATTTGCTTGAGACAAGAATAAATAGGCAGTGATATGAGTAACTTCAGTGATCCTTTCTATGAGAGAGATATAACTGCCTTAAAATTACTCCCCTTCATAAAGGTACATTACTTCAAAAGCATATGTTAGGAAACCTCCCTTTGATATACATCCAAAGATACCTTATATGCTTCAGATTTCAAGATATTTAAATATGGAATCATAGAATGGTTTAGGTTGGAAGGGACCTTAAAGATCACCTAGTTCCAACGCCCCTGCCATGGGCAGGGACACCTCCCACTAGACCAGGTTGCTCAAAGCCCCATCCAGCCTGGCCTTGAACACCTCCAGGGATGGGGCATCCACAGCTTCTCCGGGCAACCTGTTCCAGTGCCTCACCACTCTCATAATGAAAAATTTCTTCCTGATACCTAATCTAAATCTACCCTTTCCAGTTTGAAGCCATTATCCGTTGTCCTACCACTACACGCCTTTGTAAAAAGTCCCTCCCTATCCTTCTTGTAGGCCCCCTTCAGATACTGGAAGGCCGCTAAAAGATCTCCCCAGAGCCTTCTATTCTCCAGACTGAACAACCCCATATACATATGTCAAAATGAATAGGAATACAATGCAGCTCTTAAATAAGTAATACATTGTTAAAGAAGCACTCTGTTTCAGTCTTATATGGGCCTCATTTTAGACAATTCATTTTGAAATTGTCAAGTGTCCCCATGTCCTCAAAAAAGACTATGAAAAATATAACCCTGCTAGAACTATCCTGATAGATTCCAAAATTTGGCTCATGAGCACTGTTAATTCACAGATCTTTATTTCACAGGTCACAAAAATTCTGCTCAGTAACATGGTTCTACCCCCTCATCATTTCTATCTACCAAACCACAGTGAAATGCTGTTAGAACAGAAGATCCTCTCTGCACAGTTGCAAACTGGAGGGTCCCACTGTGATCATGAAGCGGATGAAACATACCCTGTGTGACTGCAAACATGTAAAGAAGTACTATGTAGGACAATCTCTATCTTTTGATGCGATCCACAGTAAAAATAATTGGGAACCTTGAGGTAGGAGAATGTACCATGAATTGTAAGCACTTTTAGGCAGGCTGAATTAGATTTTGTAAATAAAGGCAGTTTGAAAAAAAACCAGAACTTTTCAAAGAAAAACCGAATGACTTTCCATTAGTTCACTGTTTTATGGTGCAACAGCCACTCTAGTGCCTACAAAAAAATCGGTGCTGATTTCTGTTTTATTTTCCTATGTTGAAACGAAAACTGAGATACTGTACATTTCAGTTCTCCCAGGCACGACATCCTTTTTAGAATCATAAAATCATCTAGGTTGGAAGGGACCTTTAAGATCACTGAGTCTAACCATCGACCTAACACTGCCACAACCATCACTAAACCATGTCCCTAAGCACCACATCTCCCCATCTTTTAAATACCTCCAGCGACAGAGATTCTACCACTTCCCTGAGCAGCCTGTTCCAATGTTTGATAAGCCTTTCTGTGAAGAAATTTTTCCTAATATCCAATCTAACCATCCCCTGGCACGACTTGAGGCCATTTCCTCTTGTCCTATTGCTTGTTACCTGGGAGAAGAGACCAACCCCCACCTCGCTACAACCTCCTTTCAGGTAGTTGTACAGAGTGATAAGGTCTCTCCTCGGCCTCCTTTTCTCCAGACTGAACAACCCCAGTTCCCTCAGCTGCTGCTCCTCACAAGACTTGTTCTCTAGACCCCTCACCAGCTCTGTTGCTCTTTTCCAGCTGTGAATTTTGCCGGGGCAAAGGGGACTCTGATGATTTGTCAGAGACTTACAGATGGCCGAAAGAGAAACAAAGCCTCAGCTGTAGACCTGCTCTGCATCTGCACAAACTACCTGAGCAGTACTCATGCAGTTGATCCAACACAAATTGGCCTTGTTGGGCTCTCCACACATGCACTATTTGACACCTATGCAAAGATTTCTCTTCAGAAAGAGTCAGACAGAGGTCTCAGTAATCTTGAAAATCTGGTTTAGTAAAATCCCAATGTTCCAAAAACCAGTGTTCCCTGAGTGGGAATTTTAATCCGAGTTTACTTTGTTGCTACTCTTTTTCTCTGAGCAATTTCAGAGGTTTCCATTCTCTCACAGTGTAAATACTATTAAACTTAGCTCATTCAAATGGAGCAAATAAGAAATAGGCATAGATGCTCTCCCTGGGATTTCCTTAGGTACTGGGTGGTAGTGAAATCCATTTGTCCACCCTCAACACAAAGTACCACTAGCCACGTCGTAACCACATTTAGAATGGGTATTAGTATTTTTCAGTGTCAAGATGACATAATAAATTTCCATTTATCCAGGGGGCCCTGATGGCTAGGCATGACTTTTTGAGGGATTTTCTTTGGAAGAAAGGAAGAATTCCTAAAATAGAAGGCA
>NW_009646622.1:0-24094 GCF_000708025.1 Charadrius vociferus | reverse complement strand
TTCACTTCTCAGATTAACTCAGATGATTTATATAGCACTGAAGACACAGTTGTCTAAATAAGAGAGAAAAGGAAAATCACATTGTAGGGCCACCATGATGGTTAAAAGAGTGGCTAAATTAAAAAAAAAATCTCTTACAAAATTGTCCTGTTTACCAAGTCACGCCTGAGATAGTCACATACTGTCTACCCAGCAAATCTTGTTCTAAGGTCTTCTTTTCTGTTGGGGTTTTTGGTATTTTTAAAACTTTACCTACAGTCTCTTCAGGCAATCTGTGCTGTAGTTTGTATTTCCTCAGATCACTTACTATGTATATCTGAAACATAAGGAATCACAAAAGACTACAACTGCAAAGGAACATTCTCTGTAACAAGTACCCCATGTACTATTTCCTGTATCTTTCTATACCTGAGAAACCACGCATGTTTTGAAGAAGGGTCCTAAAATTGCCTGTAGGTCACATCTGATACTCGTGGAACATAGCAATTCAGTAACTGTAGTGCACAAAGGAAGCTGACAATTATGTTGCTCCTTTAAATTCTTGGGTATTTTTTTAAATAAATGGCTGTCTTGTCTGCACTTACAATTATCAAGCCAAATGGAATTTTAAAAGCTCAAGGAATTTACATTTTTGGGTTTAATTCTTGTCTACGGACCAATTCGCTCTACCTAGAAGAATCCGTTGCTAAAAGCAGGAGTAAAATATGCAATGTCACCTGCAATGCTTCTTTCATTTCCTCCTGCTGTCACCACTGGCACACATAAGTAAAGCCCACGTACCAATAAAATGCCAATTCAGTGCTAGACAGCAACAGATTAGTAAAAAATAAAGTGATGAGGCTGGGATTTCTTGACACCATTAAAGCCTTTCCTTGTCACATGTCATGAAGCAGCTGCTACACGGCATGGTGCTATGTGAAGGCTAATGACCCTTTAGGTCCCCTGGCAAGTTCTCCTTGACAACAAAGCATAAATGGCTCTTTAATACAGCCAACCCCTATTGAAATGTACCTTCTAAAGCCAACAAGTAGTACTGGGGTCTTCTTTAGCATGGCATCCTATCTCTTTGGGACTGCGGTGAAGGAAAGGACTTAAGTTAGTTGAAAAATAATTTATGTAGGCTTCACATCTGAACAGTAATAATTCCCTAAGTTCTGTGGTTCACTGTAAGACTGCTTGTGGGTGCAGCACATCTTGAATGTTATACACAGGAAAGTGAATCAGAAGTTTTCCAAATTAGTAAGTAGAGTAGGTATACCTAAATGAAAATAAACTGAATGCTACGGAAGAAGTTAGCCTCTTTTTAGTTGTACTTGGAGAAAAGAAGTCAAATGGCAAAAGAAACCTGGAAAATAACAGAGAGACAAAAACCTAGAATTTATATATAAGCCTTTGATTTTCCCTAAATATAAAGACAAGGACACTGAAACAGTTTTTCAGGGACTAAAAAAGAAAATTAAAAAAAAATTACTCAGTTGTTGGATGGGAAAATAAGCTGCAGGACTGACTTAACTTCAGATCTGCCATTATCCTGATTAGCAACCTTTATATAGTTATTTCTCAAATGGGAATGAAAAAATAATCTCATAGAGGAAATTTTACAACTTCTCTTTTGTATAATGATTTAAAGATGAAAAGTCCTGTTTCAAAGGCTATTCATGCAGAAAGCGTATTCTTTTATTGAACAGTTTATAGAGGCTCCACACACAGTCCACAGCCCCTAGTAAAAGAGAGACTGACAAACTGGAGTGAGTCCAGAGGAGGACCACTAAATTGGTTTGGAGCACGTGACGTAAGAGAAGAGGCTGAGAGCTGAGCCCATGAAGACAAGTCTTAGGGCTTCCATTGTTCAGGTACCTGGTGGGCAGCTACCTAGAAGAGAGTCAGGCTTTTTTCAGAAATGTAGAGTAAAAGCAAAGATCATGAAATTCAGATTACATGTAAGTCAAAAAAACATTGAAAAGAAGGTAGCTATGCAGGGAACAAGCTGCTTAGAGAGGCTGTGAAATGTCCGTCCTTGGATGTATTCAAAGCTTTACTAGGCAAGGCATGGAGCAACCTGATACAATATAGGAGTTGGCCCCACTCAGAGCAGGGGACTGGACCACACGGCTTTCAGACCTAAAATATTCTACGATCCTATATACATACACATCGATATTAAATTTTGATGTAGGCATCTCAAGAATATTTTATTGGCCAAAACCACCCTGCAACCCACCAAACAAACCCCATTTTAACTGATTCTGCATAATATTCTTCACTATTATCGATCAGTGATTGAACTGTTCATCATTGTTAACTATGATGAAAGACAAACCAGCAATTATTACTGTGTCCTCTTTCCTAAGCCCCTTGAAGTGTCCTTTAAGGTATTAGTTATTACTATATGGTTAAATTACAATCAGATATGACCTTAAATTCGAACTTCAGAGACACCTCTCTGAACTTGTGCAAAGGCTGGATCCAGAGCCAAACTTAGAAACCTAAGCTTTTAACACCCTGAAATTAAAAGGGGCTTATTTTGTCAATGTCCTGAAAGAAAGTTTGCCCGGTTCGTCTAGAAAGCATATGAGGATGGAATCTTGAAACCACTAAAATGATCAGAACTTTGTCATGTCATTTGGCAACGAAATTAAGATCTCCTAAGTTTGTAAATTTTATAGCCTCAATGTTTGTTCACTTTATTCAGCCATCTTTTTGATGCAAATGCAATTTGTATGAGCAAGGCACACAGAAGTTGGAGCTATCTTTGGAAAACGTCCCATGGGCTCTTTAAGAACTTTCACAAGGATCCTGCTTCAGATCTCTGGGTACACTTATAAAACAGGCTTATAAAAATATGCATATAATCACAAATTATTTTAGTCTTGACGAGAGTGTATGAATTTAGAGAACATGAGTCATAAAGGCAAACCTTCATTTAGGTAGAAGAATCCAATTTAGGGATTCCATTAGCTTGCATGTTACAATACTGAGTGAACTTTATTTCACTTTCTTGAGCAGTACATAACAAAGCAGTATTTCAGCTAGAACAATAGTAAACATTAATAGAAAGCGTTCTCTTCTCATGTTAAAGTAACATTATCTTTAGTAGAATGCTGGATACTGTGCGAGGATTCTTTGAAGTCAAAAGGATTGCAGCTTACCGTTCAACCAATGTGTAGGAAATGCCTCTGGAAAGTGTTAGTACCAAGTAGACATAGGAGAATAAGTACGAAGCAAAGGACGGGTCATCAGTTGATACATTTCTACTTCTTCAACAAACAACTGATGCCGAGCAGGATATTGCACAGAATTATTCATTCCATTTCAGATCAACAGTTCATTGTTATGGTTCAGTCTCTGAAAGACTGTCTGTAAAATGCAAATAAGAGGGTCTCTCTCCTGAGCAACATTGGTATTATCTTTGTGAGATCCATGCAACTACTGTTGTTTGGGTATCATATCACCACAAACATACAGATTTACTGATTGTTTGGCTCAAATTTAATGTGGAGATCGTACAGTACTCCAGAAAACATCATACCTAGTACAGCAGCTTGCTTAGTATTCTCGTGGAGGGGGTTCTAAACAGAAGGGCATGACAGTGATACTGTAGTCGCACTACCTTCTAGAGTTACAATGGTCCTGGAGATACATGTAGCCACGCAACATCTTTCCTGAAAACCTGTCTAAAGAGAGTACTTCCAAAGCTGTGAAAGTCAGTCCTGCAGGTACCTATGCAAGAAAGGTAGCGTGGGGGACTGCTCCACTGCTAACCATTTTCAACTAACCTAGAACAACTAACAGCTTTGTTATGCCAGGAAAGGAAGACACCTGAACATTTTTAAATGGTACACCACAACTATGCAATTTGATTCATTCAAGGAAAACCAGACTGAGGCTAAGGCAATACCTCTTTGCAGTGTAAGATTTGTTTGCTATGAGTGAAAGGCAACTTGTCAAGTATGAGAATCTTTACATTCCAGTGAATTATAGGAACTCAAATTCTGCCAAACTATACCTATCCCAAGACCTGTGTAGAGCTTCTTCAAATGCTGCACCATGTGTTTTTTTCACTATC
Organism: Charadrius vociferus; assembly: GCF_000708025.1. Classification (NCBI taxonomy): domain Eukaryota; kingdom Metazoa; phylum Chordata; class Aves; order Charadriiformes; family Charadriidae; genus Charadrius; species Charadrius vociferus. Next base: position 20,028 of record NW_009646622.1, on the reverse strand, counting down.
ATATTCAGTGTACAAGGCATTATATTTTTTTTTTATATCTGAAAAAGACATCTTCACATGTTTAAATTGATATTAACACTACTTGTTTCTTCTGGATAGGATGGCAAGGTAAGTTGAACCTAATATAAAAACCTCCTTTCAAAATTACATAAATATTTTGGATTTATTGCCTTTATTACAGCCAACATTGCAATAGAACATCTTAAGTATTATAAAACTATTCTTAGCCAAACTAACATTTAATATTCTCACTTTTTCTTTTTCTTTATAGTGATTAAGCACTGGAAACGTATAAGGCATAAGCCTAGTTATTAACAGGTTCAAAATATTTGTCCATTAAAGCCCAGTTTTGTGGTACTTGAAGAATTCATTAGAATATACAGAATCCAGTAAAAACGGATGAGAGTTAATTCAGATTTGGAGAAGACCTAAGCTAGGAAAAGGAAGATGTTCATCACTGAGTATCATTTTAGGATGAAGAAACAGACAGCAATTCCTCGTTTATGAGAACATTCTTCCAGTCATCTATGTCTGAAAAAGAACAGAGTTTTTACTAAATGATTTTCAAATATTTTGGTTATTCTGTAGGAAACCATTAATGGCAAAGATGGTAAATTATATTATCACCATCCTTCACTAGTCTTCCAGACTGACTTTCAGTTGAGACAGACTTAATGTTTCCTTCTAGCATAGCTGAGAAGAGAATCCCTTGGCTCAGTCAGGAGACTCAAGCATCCGATTCAGATCTTAAAGATAGTACAAAGGACACATAGATTGCCCTCACAGTTTCACTCGCTCTCCATCTGAGCACTCCCGCAAGTTAGCTGATGTCTGATATAAAGAATAACTGTTATGTGATCTTCAGAGAAATAGATGTATTCAGATATGTAACCAACTGCAAAGAACAGGATTGTTATTTGCAACACCAACCTGAGTTCCTCAGTTTCTACATCCCTGTTTAGAAGATAATTGAAAGTGGCTTGATTTTCACAGGTTTCTGCACCTGTTCCTAAAATTGGTTTCAATGACTTCATACTTTTGAAACTGCCAACAGCAGACAGGAATGAAAAAGATCTGCTACAAATAGTCTATTCCTTGAGGATGACGCATTGGGAGACAGCCTAAGTTTTGTTACTGTATCACTATAATTGACTGTGTTCATCATAATTTATATGAAAAATATTTTGTCTAAAATTAACGACCAGCAAGAATCCCAGAAAAATACCCATGACAAGATCATTAAAACTCTATCAAAAAATTGGAACGCATCTTGAATGCTTGTGCTCTCTCATTGGTTTGAATCAAATGACCATATGCCATCATACCCCTTGGTTCACAGCCGGTACACAGAAAACAACCAGCCTCATTCAAAATGGCAGAGCAAACTGATGGAGATTCAGCATATGACATGACAAAACCCTCTGAATTAGAATCAGCAGTCAGCTTTCAGCTTTCTAAATGATTGCTGATCTCTCTCTTGTATAATATGCTACCATTCCCCAAATGACAGTCAGGGGTGGTATCTCGCTTACCTTGCTAGAATCTTACTGCTGTTTTGCTCAGCAACATCAGGATGGACCCAGAAGTGAAGTCTAAAAAGATGCACTCTTTGTGCCAGTGGTAAGTCCCATTGACTTCAGCAGTATATGAGTTAACAAGGAAAAGCAAAACACAGAAGTAGAGACCAATATGAACGATAGCTAATGTGATACATGGCATGGCAGTGGTAAGTCCTGTTGCTGTGAGTCTTTTTAAAGGTCTTTTTCTTTCCCGATAAACTTGTTGAATGAATATTAGCTTGTTCATTAAAAAACACTCACAAACCTGCATGTTTATGGTGCGTGTATACTTATTTCCTCATTCTAGGAATTATCAGTGTACATCCTTTTAACTAACCAACTCCATGCTCACACTGGAATTCGCAATCCGGTATTACAGAATCTTTTAAAAACAATGGCCAAAATAGAAATGGCCTATTTTGTTAAATCTGTAGGATGTCTCATCTCTTATCTGTAACTTACCGATAGATCCAGGAGAGAGGATTATAGACATAAAAGTAAGGCCAGTCTGTAGGCTAGTGGAGCAGTGATACTGAAAATCATGTTACAGTCACCACTTGGTTTGATAAAGTGGGCAGGAAGTATCTCAGACGGCAAACAGAATTTCTGACCAAAACTGGAAGAAGTATGTATCTTCATCAAAATATACAATATTCTGGTGGCTAAGGCTTTTGCCTAGCATGTAAAACATTGAAATTCTCATAAGAATTTGAACCAGTATGAACCAGTAGGATTCACACTGCAGAGAAGTCTCCCAGCCACCTGGCAGTCTGAGCATATCTGTCTTATGCCCCCGTTATTTACTGCTACAATACTGACAATTTACTTGCTAGCTCCTGATTCTTACAGGCACCAGGCAGAACAGCAAAATCCTTGAACAGAGATTTCCTTCATTAAAATATGACATATTGATTCATTCCATGGGAGGGCTCCTTAATTTCTCTTTCCACAACAAACTCTTACTAAGTGCAATACAATATCAAAATACTCAGGCTAATTAAAAGAAGCTAGTTTGAGTAATAGTAACAATCTAGCTTTGGAAGCATAGATCAGCTGCCAAAGATACAGAAGAGAAAAATTTTTTATCCGTTAATCTTGATATTTGACATGACAGGAAGCCATTTCCCATCAAGCCCTAGCGTTTACTTAGGTAAGAGCGCTCAAAGCTCCCCTCACTTATGGTAATTACAAATATCGACCTTCCTTTACCTTGAAGTGATATTTTCATACCATCTCTGAAGAGACAATTGTTCACTCAGAGATCTTGTACAACTCAATCACTCACTACTATCTGTAACAATCCCTTTTGTAGAAAGCAAGCAACTCAGCAACATTATTCCACAATCCCTAACAGCTGTCTTTTTATTTTTTTTTTAGCTTGGTGCTCAGCAATACAAGCTCATAGTGACTGCCGGGACAAATCTATTCCTTAGCCTGAAGCCAGACTGTACATCTGTCGGGTCTTCAAAGCAATATATTTTAGCATTACCGACTTCCAGTGGGTGGAGAGCTAGCAGCGACAATAAAAATATAAATTTCCTTGTAGCTTTGGAGACAGAGGTCATGCTCTTGCACATGGTATTGAAAGCTGGAAGTGGGGAATAACCTCAATAACCAGTTTGCCGGGAGCAGTCAGGTAACGCTACATAGGTTCTGAGTAGAACTGCATTAAACAAAAGTCTACTTTCCATAGTTATTGTGGACTGTTCCCTTTGTGAGTGAGAGGAACTAAGGTGCTTACATCAAAAAGAATTCAGCACTACTGTGGCATTTCCAGAGCTTTTTACTGTACCACTTAATAAAAGCTTAAATACCTTTTACATCTGGTTACTATGCTCAGGAAGCAGTAAAAGAAGACGGACCACACTCCTAAAGGTAAAGTACAAATATTTAGTGCTGCGATGAATGTAACAGCTATCTGTGTCGAGTAGATCCCTTTGCTTTCTAACGTCTTTAGTTTTCTTTGTGGGTTTTTTTTTTTAATGTCGCTTTCTAAAGGGGGGGTGGGGGGTGGAGGGATGTCCTATAAAAAAAAAAACAACGAAAAACCCACAAAACCTTTCATGGCTCATAATCTGATAATTGGGTTGCTTTCTTGAACTCCTTGATATCTTATATTGATCCATGCCCTTAGGTGGAGAACAACTGAGAAAGTCCACTCAATTAAGTTAAGCTATGCTAACTGACAGCAGCAGAAGGTAAGTAGACCCATAGTTTATCTCTGTCTTGCGCAACACAAATAATGACCTGGCTTCAACACGGCAAAAGATTAAGGCGAGTTAGCTGAGTTTTCAGCTGCTGGTTCTTTGTGGTCTCTCTTGGAATACTCTATGAAAAACACCTACAACATTTCTAACTTGTCACGGTATTAGCAATTTTCATGGGTTTTAACACTAAAGACTTAAGCGGAAACCATTATGGTGGCTTTGAACAGTAATAAATTCTGATGAAATATCTTCCACCCCTGCAGACTACCTTAATCTCTTTCAGGCATGTACTGGATAACCTCCAGGAAGATCAGCACTCTGCTGGAATACTGGAAAAAGGGGAAAAAAACTTGTGGATGAGAGTCCAGTAAAAGACAACACACTCCAACTTTCTTTGAAAATGATCTTTGCATACAAACCCAATAAAAATATTTTAAACACTGTCTTGTCAAAGTACCATGTAAAACAAATTTCCGCGCTCTATGCCGATGCACAAAAAGGTTGTGATCAAGAATCACCCCACATTCGAATGGGTAATTTAATGCCATGCTCCATCAGAAGAAGGAAATCACAATTTCTTATAATTGGGGAAATAGGGAAACAGCTTCTTTTAGCAGAAAATAAAATAATCATATGGCTTTTCATTACTTTAATACTACTAAATAACTGCTCCTCTTTAAATGCTTTTCAAATTCTTTCTTCACACTAAAGCCCCAACTCCCTTTTTTTAAATTAGCAGAGTAGCAAAGCTAACTCACTTCTTGTTGGGAACTACTTCTCTAGCAGAAACCTCAAACTGAAAATTTAGGTACAGAAGTGCATTGAATTAGAAACTTATTTCTTGCATATAGTGGAGAGATCCTATAGTAACTTAAAAAATCTGCGGACCCAGCAACTGGACTGACAGAAATGGGTCTCGCCCTTCCTACTGTGCATCTTGTGCCTTCTGCTTCTCGTGAATAAACACCTCAATAAATGCAAAGATAGGACAATGAAGCTCAATATTGAAAATATATGCACTCCAGTAATGAAGTCAAGTGAGGCTTTTGCACATCACGATCAGAGAATATCAGCAGTACTACAAGGCAAGCAGTGCCATAAGGCAACATGCAGTATGACCAATGGCAGTATTCGATTTCATTATCTCCACAGTCAATACTTTTTGAAAAGATATTCACACCACAGTACCTACCCTTCAGAAAGATATTCACAAGATATTGGGCAACAGTGATTGCATAGTATCATAATGTCCATATTCTACAATCCTCAAACTCTGTCTGTGATATTTAGTTCATAAGCATTCTAAAGAATGCTTGCAGGTGAAGTAAGCCAGTCATCATCAATCAAAATACAGTTTGCTTATTTTAAGTCCACTACAAAGCCCGTGAAGTCAAAGAAGTTCCTTCCAACAGACAAAGATGTCATGCTGGCAATTACTGGCTGAATTGTAAAAACATCTTTCAAATTATTCTCTTACAGAAATTCCACAAACCATTTACAAATACAAAAGCCAGCAAACATATTTTTCTGCTATTTAGTACATCGTGTAAGGCTATTGTAGGTCTCCATTACTAAAGACCAACAAGTTAGTTTGGATAAAAGAAAAATGCTAAAACCCTAGCATTACCTGGACTGGGACTTCGAAATATGTATAATGCCAATTATTCGAATGCCCCAAAGCTAAGTGAAGACCAGGTTTTGCTTCCAAACTTTCAAAGAGTTTGGTTAGCTGAAACAAACAAGCAAAAAATCACACTTCTCCACACTTTCTGATCTCTGTTGGAAGTGGAAGTATCAAATATCTCCAAGAGAGACCATCTCAGTGATATTTCTGACATGTCTGAAGCCAGAATACTCATGAAACACCCTGATGCAAGAATTCCAGAGCAAAAGGTTAAGAGTTCAAATAAGCAAACGTTTTTCCCCCTCCAACTTTGGAATTACAAGAACAACCAAAACTTTGCGGTTATTTTGTGAGCATTTTTCTCCTCTGAACTTAAGAGTAATATAACCATAACGATAAAAAAGCAGATAGATGTGGCAAGTGGATGCAATGGGAGTGCCTTATTTCATAGAATCACCAATGTTCTATAGCAAATATATACACAATATAAATAATTGCCATGTAACATCATGAATTCTTCTGAAAACTCTTTTCAGCTTATGTTATCGGATATATAAGGAGCGTTCTGGTTAGCAATCTAACTTCTTCGCTAAATTAATTTGGGGAAATATGTAATTTAACCACAGTTAGTGCCTACAACTTGTAATGCATTAATGCAGGTTTCCCATCATTGAATACTAACATTTACATTTAAAAATAAAAGAATATGGGAAACGTCATATGGGGTCAGACCTACGGTCCATCTTAGCCTGGAACCCTGAACAGAGGCAACAGCAGATGTTAACTAGGAAGAATACACAAGCCTGGTCTTTATCTGGGGTCATTCCCCTGTTGTCCAACAACCAAAATCTACCAATTGGACAAGTTAAAGAGTACGTCCCCTACCTATTTTGTTTAGCGTCTGTTTAGGGACCAGATGTTCATGGATTCATTTAAACCCTTTTGAACCCACTGATACTGTCTCCACAGTCTTTTGAGGCAACACAAATCAAAATTAGCTCTCTGCCTCATAAGAAAGGATTACCTGTTTAAATGGATCTCCTGTCAGTTTCAACAAGTGCCTTCTAATTCTAACACTGCCATGTTAGCAGCTAATTAACGTTTTGCATTCACCTTATCTACCACCTTCATGTCTTTGTAAACCTTGATGATAATCCTTTCCAGCCTTCTGTTTCAAACTGAACAGTCCTAGCTGTTTCAGCTGCTCTTCATAAGGCAGATGTTCCATCCCCATTATCATTTAAGTTGCCCTCCTATGAACCTTCTTTACCTCCACTATCTTCCCTTGAAATGCAGAAATCGGAAGTACAGACAGTACTCAGCATGTGGGCACATAAGGGTTTTACATAATTAGGCTCTCTGTCCTGTTCTCAGTACCCTTCCCGATAATGCCAGCAATTTATCAGCTTTTTTTGGCTGCTTCTGCACACTGACATGGTGATTTCAGAGTACTTTAAATTATGACTATGGATTCTCTTTCTTTAGATGTAACTGCCAGTTCTGATGCAGCTTCACGTAAGCATTATTGAATGATCTTTAATTTACCATATTGCATTTTAAATGATACAGTTACTCAGGACTCGGAATTCCTCTGACTAGTATCCGTGATCACACGCTTGTATAAGAAAGCCTATGCCAACTTTCTTTGTGCACTGTATGTTTCAAGAATAACCTCTGTAGAAACTCCCAAGTAACAATGCTGCAAAGCTCACATTTTTATAATGATCTTGTTTTCCCTTGCATTACTTCTTGTGGCCCACCATAGCTCCAAAGAAACAACAATCAAAGAGAAACAAGTGGAACAATAACCACTGTTTTCCTCCTATCGGGTCAGTAGGAGCCTCCATTGAGACGGCTGCCGTGGATACCATAGCTCACCAAGAGCAAACTAAGCAATGTGTCAGAGGCCATCATTTTTTGTTGCACTCAAGAAAACTTGCTACAAACGATGTTAGAGTACTACCCTTAGGCCCAACAAATCATGTCAAGGATGTAATTTCATGCTACGTGTATTGACATTCATGGGTTCAATTGAGACTCTTAATGTTATTTGACTAGTTTGCCTGTGGTTGACTTTTTCTGTGGTTGACTTTTATGGATAGCACATTTCCCCTCCAGTTTTGGCCCTGGCAGAAACTGCGTTGACTAAAACCACACAGAATTCCAAAATTGGTAGCCCAGGTACCCACATCAAAGTGGCAGGAATTATCATACTGGTGGTTCTGGCCAAACATCAAAGCCAGACCTTCCACACTTTATCATTCCTAACAGTAAATTTAAACCTATTATATCTTCAGTAGCTTTAAGTCAGCACTCATTAAACACTTACTGTTTACAGTCCTTTTGGTATTTCTTTTAAATTTCAGGACCTCCTGGAGTCTTTATTAGCCTTCCAGATATTTGGTTCACTCATGTTTTCTCCTGGATGGATTTCAGACACCTCTGCATATCACATGCAGTGGATGCATCTTCAAATTATTCTACAGAAAATGAATTCTTTTGTTACTATTAATAAAATAGGATTTCCAAACAAATATAATCACATCATAGTCAATTTTAAGATGAGAACATCTCTTTCTAATGTGCTGAAAAGGTACTGCTTATCCACTGATTCTTTGTGGTTTTGGCCACACGATAAGCTAAAGCCAGGGTCCCTTTTTTTAATGGGGATAGAGACAACATTGAGCAAACTTCACCTTACAAAATGGTTTAAGCCTTTATTTGAAGTCTTTTAAGTTTGTCGTGCCTTAAAGCCCTGTAAAGAACTCTGGTGATCTTAATGCAACCAGACGATGCACAAGAGAAAATAAAAAAATATAAACCATTCTTCAACTGCAATACCTAAGATAAGCAGAACTGTTTGTATATTGGCACCTTCAGTTGTCTAACAGCTGCCACCATTTTCTTTCTAATGAGCCATTGATAATATTTTGAAGGGATTTTCCTTTCGCTTGCTGGAGGAGGCATTCATATTCTTGGTTGTAACCAGACGCGCTTCAAGCTAGGAGAAAGTTTACATTGAATTTGAATATTCAGACTGGGTGGAAGGTGCTCCCTAAAACCTGTGTGTGCTGCTGATAAAGTTTAAATCATTTCAGTTACTTTACTGCAGTTCCTGCAGTAACTTAAAAGAGCCCAGGAGATCAGCAGGACCATTGAAGAAGCAGAGGTAGGCTGACAGACATGGTGGTGGATATTATACTGTTTCTTACCACCAACGTAAGACCACCAGAGCAGTACAACAGACCCAAACAGAAGGGACAGAGCAAAATAAAATAAAGAAACAATATTGAATCAATGCAAACATTTGAAAAAGGCTTGGAATTAGTCTCCAAACATTTTAAAACAACAGACTGGGTTTGTTTGTTTTTCTAAATCGGTTCACCCTTTCCTAATTCACTTAACACAAAAATGTCTTTGGAGGGTTACCTCTGCGAAAGTGTTTTGTATATCAGCCAATACTGTGCATACAATATGGCAGGGCTCTGACGGCACTAATCGGTCTTAGTGGCCCTCACCAGTCTCTTCCGGGCATATACTCACACACACTGCCCATTTTTCATTCAGAAGAACAGAAAATGGTATCTGGAACCAGCGGAAGTTTCTTATTCTCTCTATTCACCTTCACTAAGAGGTGAAGTGATTTAATAATAAATTCTTCCCCATATGCATCATCAAACTTTGAAAACTCCACTAATTAGTTCCTATAAACCCCTGTGATAGATCTGCCTTCATTACAGATTCGCTTAGATTCATTCTGAAAGCCTAAAGATAAGGCAAGTAAAACTACCAAGAGAAATAATGGTAATAATGAGCATAGCCCACAGTCCTTCCTCCTTTAAGACAACCAAAATAAAGTAAATTAAAAGCCAGCTTATATTTAATCACAAATGTCAGATATGTAAGTTGTTAGAAAAAAAGTTAGCAGGAACCACATTCAAAAAAACCCCAACCAACTGAAGAACCAAAAAGAGATTTTTTTTTTTATACTGGGAGTAGTAATTCTATACAACTCCTTGCCAAAGGACGTGAATGCAAAATATTTTCATGGACTCAAAGGAAGACTGGGTAAGTACTTGAGAGAAAGATCTGTTGCAGGTAACTAAACAGACAAGTCACATCAGTGTCACAAAATCCTATGAGATAAAAATTAGCGGTGGCTGAAGAAGTGTTAGAGGGATCACATATGTTCCTCCTGTTCCTGCTCCTACTCTTCCCTAGTCACTATCTTACGGCTGACAAAACCAAAATACTGTTGAAAGTAGAATGCTAGACCAGATGGACCCTTTGCTCTGAACTGGTAGAACTCTTCTTAGTACTTACTAAGTAAAACTAGAGAAAGAAATGGTTAGATACTTCCCCTCTCATTTCAGGTTTTCTTATAATGTCTGTTCTTCCTTCAAGAAACTCAAAGATACACCCACAGACATGCCAGTGCTTCCACACGTTTGGGTTTTTTAGGTCAATTTTTTTCATACGCTAAATGTAAGCCCATCTACCTATGCAAACTTTGAGAGAAAACCACAGATGTATTCCTTTAAGACCACCTGTTTTAAACACAGCCCCTCACGGATGGCCACACTCTAACCTAAGGACAACATCTGGCCCAGTTCTGTACTCCATCCAGCAGCAGAAACGGTCCCTTCTGTGGCCCCTTTGCAAGACAAGTAGGGCACAGCCAGCTGCTTCTATTTGTTCTGTCATTTTCACGAGTTACTTGAGACAGAGATAGGAGTAGAGCCCAGCACAAAGCAGAAATAATGGAGCGCTTTGCGCCAAAAGGAAATGTGGGATGAGAACTATAATAAGACTGAAAGGGTAAGCAAAGAGTTTGCGGCTTAAAGCAGTGCAATGTGTCAGCGAGAGAGAACAGCAGCCTTGCTGGCACTGTTGCAGACCAGAGCCTTAATCTGTAAATCACTGTGCAGCCAACACGTCAAAAAAAGTTTGGCCACCCCTGGCGTACAGGCATCAGGCAACAAAATAACCTACTGTGCTAACCTCCAGCGGATAACCCGTGCAAGCATGCAAAACACCCGGCAGTCCAAGAAAGAGGAAAAGTAAAATTGCCAAAGTCCAATTACTTTTAATCAAGAGGCCACAAGCGATGAGAGCCTGTCCTATAATCTTAAAGGAGAAAAAAGTCTCAAGAACAGTAGTCTGTAAATTTCCTCATCTCCATTTGGGAAAGCACTCTAGAATTTTTGGCACCAAGATGAGAAGTCAGTAGTAATTTAACTGAAATGTCAAATGTTACTGCCAAGTGTTGGTAGCTATTTCAAGGTATAAATCCAGGTTGCCCTGAAAGCCTGAACTGCTACCTTCCTCCCCACTATCACCACTAGTGTTTTACAGGAACGATTTAGTCACGCCAGAGAGGTTCAGATTTTTAAATAAAACTAGAGATTTGCGAATTTTAAAAGTTCTTTCCTCCACTCCTGTAGTCAGGCCAAGTTATGTTCTCTGAATCATCACATCTGGAAGTGCCACACAAGATGGGGTGCAATCTCCTAGGAGGACTAGCGAGTTGCCACAGTGAAGAATGCAGCATGCTCACTAGGGCAAATGCCCTAAATAATCACACTGAGAGATTAAAATTGCATAGGACCAGTCAAGATTTCTTTTCTCCTCCTCTCCTTTCTCCCCACCTCCCATACATTTTGGGTTTCTAACTCAGAATATCCATGCACCTGAACAACAACTGCTCCTGGAAACATACCGAGCTTTCACCAGGAGGTTCTATCCTGGCCAGAGAGAAATTTCCAGTCAAATCTAAAGTCAGAAACCTTGTATTTGCACCTATCCTGAAGGCTATGGCATTAAGACATAATGTGGGGACACAGATTCAAATTTCTACTTTATTTAATTTGAAGCAAGAACTTAACTTAGATTTCTCAGAAGAACATCCTAACTACTGGGACACCGAATCAGTCTTTCCTGACAAAATGATTTCTGTTTTTTGGGGAAAAAGCAAACAGTCATTAGGACACACAAAAAAAGAAACAAACTCTATGGTCTAGTAGCATGGGAGCTCTCTTCGGTTGAAAGCACCCCAAAGCGATGCCCATGTTTTCATTGAGAAAACGACTCGAACTTGAGTGCCCATCATGTCAGAGGCTTACTCAATAACTGGTTTGGTATGGACCACTCTCCTGAGTTCATTCACAATACATACTGAGAGCTCTTGTTTCTGTTATGTACTATGAAAAACCTCCCAAATCTTTGAAATTATTAATAACAATGTTTTCGGATAATTTTAATATCGGATTGCTGAACCTGTCTACCAGCAAAAGCAGTAGTAACTCCTATGCACACTAAAGTAAACCATCTTTGCAACTGGTTCATAATGGAGGAAACAGAAAAAACAAAGTGGGGAAATAGCGACACGAAACGGCAACCAATTTCCCACTAGCCTCTCATGGGGGATCTTTATGAAACTTTATTTTAGCTTTGACAGTCTCTTCTTCTCTGAGATATACTTGCTAATCTTTATTAATGTACCTCTACTAACCTCAAGAGACAATGACTTTAAGGAATCTAGAAAGATAGCTTCTTATTACATGATTTGCAAACAAACAAAATGAAATCTCCTACTGTGACTTATTCAGAGTTGCAATTTTCGTTGCCAGACATGCACTGGTTTCATTTGTGCCATTTACAGAAGTAAGTGCAAACCTTCAAGAGTCAGGCTAGAAAAAACAAACCTTAATTATTGAGATTACAGTAGTGCTGATTCGATTTCTCTTCTTAAAGTAACCACTTTCCTGCTTAAGAAATGCTTTATAAAATGACAGCACTTATTCTTTGAGAGCCTGTTTTCTGGATATTTACAAGTAAATCCTTTAATCGGTTGGTGAAGTAAAAGTTCTAAAATTTGACCTTTTAAGAAACAAAGTAATCCTATAGCCTGAGATCAAATAATAGGAAGAAACCTGCATTAGCTGCTCTGTTTTACAAAGCTTCAATGTAAATGCAAAGGTATAGTTAAAAGAATTATGTTTCAGCATCACCAACCTCCAAATTTGTCCTTGTTACAGGCTTTTATTACGTTCCTTCCCACAGGTGACCTCTGTTTTCTCTATTAACAGATGACTGCCTCGTGAAACGACAAGGACAAATACAGTTCCACTTTCCACAGCAGTACAGGAAAAGGTAAACACCATTACACTAGCACAACAGGGCCTCCAGTGTTAATTTGTAAGTGAGATGAGAATCTAAGACACTCACTAAAAACCTGATGGTGTAGTAGCAACATTTTAATAGCCAGGTTTTAGGCTTTCTAAAATGTATGTGTCATCAAGGTCACAGTAAGCACACACCTGCGTCACAGTCCTAGCATCCCAATAAATGCTATTAGAACTCTTTCTTTTAAAAAAATGAAGAGTTTTTCAATCCAAAGCTAGCACATATTAATAATATTGAGTAAACGTAATTGCAATAGAACAGACTTTTTTCCATGCCAACTGCCAGACATTTATTAAGCCAGGTTCATACTGGCATAAAAATTATTTTTAAAAAATTTAAAATAAATAATATTCTTTGAAAATTTTGTAACACCCTAGTGTTTTGGCTAGCATGCAAGTACCCATAAATGAGTCAGACCTTGTTTTCCCCCTTAGGAGATATTGTTTTAACTTAATTGAAAACTGTAGCAGAAATTCCATGAGGATATGTCATTTTGCTTAATTTCAATATAAGAAAGGGATATTTTAAATTAAGGAGCTGAGTTTTCAAATCATTTAACACATAGTGTTTTTATAAAAATTGAAATTTCATAAAGGTCTTCTCACTGAAAACTCTAATTCATTGTAGTTAATCACAGAACCTAAAATGTATTCTTGGTGCTTCATTCTTTCCATCAAATTCAGAACAATGATGTTCAACTATTCAAATTTCCTCTGGTACAAACATCCTCTTTCTTGGTCACCTCTAAATGGATCTAAAATTAAAACACTGCCAGGCAGAAACTACCACTGACAGTTATTTATCAGGGCTTGGTTTCAACCATAACTCTTAAGCTAGACAGCTACCAACATAAGGTACCAATTCTCCAAAACTTCTATTGAATACCGTTAAAGAGCACTATGAAGAAAAAAAAACTAGGAAATTGTTTTGTGTCCGAAGTTTATGACTGAGTCTAAATGGAGTCACTAAAGGGTCTTCTTGGCTACAGTTCTATTCCTTTTTGTAGCTGTGTCAGAATTCAGGCTCGTATTTGCTGTCTTGAACCAACGGTTTCCATATCACTAGGCTTTATTTGTCTACAGGATCAGCTACATTCAGATGGAGCAGGGCTCCATTTGGGTTTACCACTTGCCTCTGACACCTTTGTGCCTGTATATGTCTATCATTATCCAAAGGACTAGAATATTAATGAAAGGGACTCTACTATAACATAATAAAAGCTCGAGTGGACCACTGGGGCCTTGTGTGGACAATACGATGGGGTGTATAAAAAGATTGCCGTGTAACAAGAATTTGGGCCTCTTCATCCTTGGCCAGACTGCCATACACAGTAACATTAGCGGGTAGCAATTTGCATTTGACCCAACATACACATCCTCCTTCCAGAAACTGTCACACATCCCAGGCTAAACAAGACTAACTCTTACAGGCTCTTTAGCTAAGTTTCTAGTTTCTACAAAGAGATCTTATGAGGAAAAATGGAAAACTGCAACAGTCGGGCACCTGGGCACTGGTATCTCAAATACCACAAGCGTTCTCGCAGTCTGTTTCACATTCCCCTAGCACACTAGGCCATTTCACCAAAACTAGGATCAGTAGTAAAGATTGCCAGGGCTACCTTCATGTAGTCCAATATCACTGGAGGCAGTGGTCTAGCTACAAAGAAGTGCAGTATCTGAGGCTGAACTTGTCTACATTGCCCCAGATAGCTGCTACAGGTCCAGAGGTAAAACCACGCAGGCTGTCACGCCTTGAAGCATTGCTTCCTGCCAGTCTTTAGTCATTTTCTTCTTTCTCGCCCTTAGTCATTCACCTCTGACATTCTTTCCTTCTGTTCCAGCTGCCTTAAGCAGTGGTCTTTCTTCCTCTAGTTTCCCCTGAAAGAGACAGTTGCTTTCACCAAAGCTGAAGAATGCAACTGCCTCTTGGTCAACTGGGAAGGCTTGGCTGCACCTACTATGACTTAGTAGGTGTTCACAGTAGCATGAGCAAAGACCAACTTGTTTCTTCAGAGCTGTTGATCTTGCTTAATAATCTTTGGAAAATAAGGCAAGGCAGCTAACGATGCAAATTAGGTGTTGGTTATTTCCATACTGCTGCTAAGAGCAGAGTTTGGACTAGTTCTTCATCAGTGCGCGCGTTTCTCTCTATTTTAGTGAGTCAGAGTATGATCCAAAATGAAAACTTTGTGGACATTTGCAGTTCAGCCTAAAGGACAGATGCTGATTTTTAATGGTGATATTCTTCCATAGTTAACACTTCCCTTCCCTCCACAGAGACTACTACAGAATGAATTATTCAGCCTCCTTATCCACAAACTTAAAATTCGTGTGCCTTCCACCATTTTTTGTGTGTTGTGGTTTTTTTTAATCAACTTTCAGGTGAAAACTTTCTCTTGAACACATACTGCTTGAAAAAGGCAAAAATCATGTGTCATCTTACAAAAAGGCTATTGACTGCATTGCAGACAGTATGAGCGTACCTTACAACAAGCCAGTGTGATAATAGACGGCACTCCAAAAATAGCAGTAAAGGAATCAATGCAGGTTAATTAAGACATAACTCCAAGTATAGCATCATATTCAAATTTGTCAAACATTCTATTCAGAAGAGCCATGTGAACTTTCACAGCAAAGAAGCTGTGCTTAGCACATAATTATTAGAAAATACATCATCTTTAAAAGTAAGTTTTGATTAAAATGAATGTCTTGCTGGCTCTCAAGTCAGCTAGCTGTCTGAAAAATGATAGCTTTTGAGGCTACATGAGTTGTATGGAAGCTTAGCTAAGAGACTGCAACTAATTTCTATCCTGCTTTAATAATGGTTTAACAAAAGAAGTGCTTAGTTCCCACACTGCTTCTACGTCCAGTGAATATAGTCCAAACATTTCCCTCCCTGGGCCCTGTCTTTTTCGCAAACACGCAGCAGTGGCTGCAAAGCATAAATCAAAGTGCAAGTTCTCCTCTGAGCTTGGCTGCTCGATGTGTTTTTTCATCGCTAGACCAGCCACTTTTGTCCCTCGTCCCCGTATTTCGGGTTTCCCCTATCTACCTCGACAAGAGAGAAACACAGAAGTTCTTTTATACTCCTATATTAAATACTCTTAGTATTTAGGCCTAGTTGGTCTAATGGCAGCATGAGTTAGCAAAACCACCTTTATCTCTGGGTAGGGTCCTAAAAATACTTAGTATTCCTCAAAATAATAATCTCTTTGTATTATTAAGCCAGTTTGATTGATTGCCCAGTGTTGATACTCTGTATTTTATGGTATATTGTGTGGCCTGTCACAAAATCTGTTACTTGTCAACAAGTAGGCCACCAGCAGCAGCATGCCAAATGTTGTGGAATGACAAACGTAATTACGAACGGTATTCTGAACTGCATGTCGCAGTTTTGATGTGGAGCAGGATTACTAGTTTATTCAGTATTCTTAGACAAGCCTAGCGATAGAAACGCAGGGAAGGAACCTGGGAACATCTGAGTTCAACTCAGAATGCGAAAGGGAAGCCCATTACAGTTTATAATACTTACAATCGCACTCTAAGCTAATTCAAGAATCAGCTGGCACGCATGTGGTAAGGCATTTAATATAAAAGCCCTGCATAGCCATCCATTAACGTGAATATGCTGAAATTCTGTGGAGAAAACAGTAGAAAGCAAGGGGAAAGGACTAACGGTATACGAACAGCGGATGGAAAGCACATTGCTCTCAACTACTAGAAAGATGAAGCACATTACAGAAACAAATTGTGTGGGCAGAAAAAGACATGATGAAGGAAAAGGAACATCAAGAGCACAAAAGGAGGGGCAATAAGAGGTCATAAAACCAAGTGAGTCAGATGCAGAGGTTCAAGCTATTGGGGAAACCCAGAGGAGCGACTGGAATGTGCTTAATACATTCCATGTGAATATACGTCTGCCAGCTCCCTTTCCCCATCCTCTGTTCCCACAACCCACCACACTTCTCCTGTGGAAGAACCTGCTTTGAAAGGCCTCAGATGGAGGAATTCCCACACACCCTATGTGAGTCTTCCCACATACCCTATGCATAACTCACTTCATGTTTCTAGGGCCTCTTTACAGAAACTGGGATGAAGAAACAAAAATCTTTATTAAAAAAGAGGGAAAGTTAAACATATGTTTCAGTGAAGTCCAGTAACTCCTGTAAACAAGTACTGTGTGTACTATTCCAAAACCATTGTCCTATGAAAACCCTTAAATTAGAAATATCTGGAACACAACAGTAACAGGATCTGTTCCCTCTGGCCCGTATAATCCTTCCTAGCTTACACCACCCACTCAATTTAACGTTGCTCTGTCATAAAATTGGCAAAAGCCTATGCAGAGGTCAAAATAATATATTGCTAGAAGATTGTTTGAATCACATTTCTTATTCAAGAGTCTCATTTCCTAATAAATATCCTAGTGATCTGTGGTTTTGACTCTTGCATGTAGTTCTATGAATACTAATAGGAAATTGTCAAGTGCACAGTGAAAACTGGGTGGGCAACAACGAGTGATAATAGATCTAATGGCAATCGGGAACTAGCTGGAGCACTCGCTTCATTCCTAGGTTTTCCTCATACTTGAGGTTTTAGAAGCATAGATACTTTCAGTGTGTGCATTGCTTTGGGTTGTTGGTAGGGATCCATCAAAAAACGTCTTTTTTTGACCACCACCAACCACTGTTGTTCCGAGTGTTCTGCTGGCTGAGAGATGTGGTCCCAAAAGGGGAAGTGCACAGTGCTGTTGGGGTGGTCAGTCAGAGAGATGACGAAAGGTACTCCCAGAACAGCAGGAGCACATCATGGGGGATTGTTTCTATTCACTAAAGATCATAAAATCCAGAACATTAATTTGGTTGGGTCTACATATCATTAGCCTCTTTTTTATTCTTTCTAAGTTGTCTCATTCAATCTAACTTATTTTTCACAATTACTATGCAATGTCTCGGCGCTAGTCATTTTTACTTCATATGGAGGAAAATAACCTGTATGTCGACAATATCTGCCATCCACAACAAAGAAATAAGTTGTAATGATATGCCACAGCTTTTAAACTGCATGACCCGGGACAGCATCCAGCCAGCACAGAATCAACATTTAAGAGGTACACTGGTATAATTAGAGAGGAAAAGGAGATCACCATGGTGTTGCTTGAAAGCAAAACCAACCCATCAATCTCTTGCTAATGGATAATTTAACCCTTTGTCTCCAGCCAAATTTATGAGCTACGACTGTGGTCCATTTCATGATAATTTTTTTCCCCCACAGAAACAGTGCAGTATATAACCCATTATTTCCTGTAAAGAATACCTTATTGATATGTCATTCCGTTTTCATTGCCCTCTCAATCACAGCTAACTTGCCTTCTTTCATAAGTGGTATTTTCGACCAGATCCCTCTTAAAAATTACACAAAAAAAATTCAGAGTTCTTGCCCAATCCAGTCATTATTGCAGATTTCTTTGAGTGCTAAAGACTGAATTCAGTGATGGTATGAAATAATTCTTTCAGATTGCTGAGACACAGATCCAGACATCTCCTTGTTTTCCAGAGTAGTTTGATATAGAAGTCAAGACTACAAAATATTTTCATCAAAACTTATATACACAACTAGACTTAGAGTACACAATTGGAGGAGATCAGCATGTTCCTAAGAAAAACCAAGAAACTGTAATTGGTTTCCCACCCTGCTATGTCACAGGTCTTGCATCAAAAATCTACTGGAATTAGTTGCAATGAACTGAATAAACATATAAAGAAAGACATAGGGACTGGTCTTGCTCCTATTTAATCATAACCACTTTCGAAAACTGATGGGTTGCACAAAGATGACAGTAAACTGAAAACAGGTTACTGAGTCAGCCATGCTCCCTGCAAGATGCTGCAACTAAGGACATCAGTCTATGCAAGGACATATGCAGTCCTTTGAAGAAAGCATTCTGGCAAGCTTCCAGCTACAGCTGCCTTTTCCTCTTTGAAAACCTCACCACTGCATAGAATTTCTTTTTTACACTTTTTTGGCAACCCTTGACCCAGTGTGTTGTAAAACTGCTGGCATGTCACTGATTTTAAATTGTTGTGTCAGCTCTATTTTTTGCATCATAGCAAATCATCTCTCAAAATAAGGATGAGCGAGGTGCAAGATATGTTATTCTAGCACTTGAAGAACTGTAAGCACAAGGCCAATGAAAACAGAATTTCTCATATCAATATTTTTCATTGTAAAATTATTTACAATACATTGCAATTCTGCACAGACAATAGTGAGAGACAGTGGTTCCATTTCAGTTATCTCTAAAACTGGGATGCAGAGGTGAGCCATTTGTACAAGCTATACACTTCAAATAATTGCACTGAAATAGGTTGTTTCACAGTATCACAGCACAAATACCTCAAAACCAGACTAAACTTAAATTGTCCAAATTCCAAATCGAAATACATTAACATTACCTTAGAAGCCTTTTCTGTTAAGCAAGTAAATATAGTCTTGATTTTAGTGACACCAGTGCAGCTACTCCCGTCCTTAAGTATGTGCCAGTGCTGAAGAGAGAACCTCGGGTATTTCTCCAGGAAGTATTAAAGCCAGTAGTTTAAATTCTGAACTTTGGTACCTTTGGTTGAAATACCACTATCTGACAGAGTCACAGAAAAGGCAAAGGCTGTGCACTGCGAAGAGGAGGTACTCCTCTACGTCTTCAATCTTTTATTACTTTTCAGTGTTGAAATCCATATAGTCTAGTGCCTGATGGATAAAACACTAGAAATAAAACTATTACGGGACTTTTAAGTCACGCATTGCTTTCCTATTTCATTCTCCAAAGCATGCATCCCTGTTTTATATTTGATTGTAAATATTTCAGGTAAAGAATATGCCTAGTACTTTGAAAAAAAAAAAATAGCATCCTACACAAAGAAGCAGAAGTGCATGCTCTAATTCTTTAAAATAATAACTTGAAATCTTACTATTTTGCTAAGTATTCAGTGATACAAAACTCACAGTTCTTAGTGTGAATTTTGCTAGAGTCGGGAATTTAAAAAACAAACTTGAAAAGTACTTCAAGATTTAGTTAAAAAGAAATAATTATTGATGAAACATCCTAAGTCCTATAAAAACAAGCAAAACTACCATTAAATTCAATAGTGGAGTAAAATTAGATGAGTAGGCTTTACTAACACCTTAAAAATTGATATTTCAAAATATATTTTCCTAGAGAAACACTATAGGGTAGTGCAGTGATCCAGGAGCTTCTGATTTCTGACAGCATTTTTGCTTTACCTCTCAATTGACCTGGATATAGAATTGCAACAAAGCTATACTGCTGCTTTGAAAATATCTTATAGCCTTTTCCAAGGAATTGTTTTATAGCAACAGAATATTACTTCAGAGCTGACAATTCATAAAGAGTATCTTACACCATGCTTGTCATATCCTACTGTCCCTTTTTCCCC
>NW_009646621.1:5157-5762 GCF_000708025.1 Charadrius vociferus | reverse complement strand
CACCTTAACATGGCAGACGTAATAGGTACAGCAAGGTGAAAGAAAGCTTTTGAGCTATCTCCAACACAAGGCATGCACTTGTGCCATCCATGCCACCTTTATGAGAAGCAGTAGTCTATCGGCAGCTGTGTGGCAGGAGAGGTCCGCTCATACTTCTATTTGGGACACCTCCAGTGGAAATCCAGTGACACTATATGTGCAAAGACATGCATGATATTTGATAATTGTCATGTCAGGGTGGGGCTGGTTGGCGGGCGTGCCTGTGATCCGCTCTAGTGCCTCTGACATCACAGGAGACGCATCACAATGGGGGCAGCTATAAAAGGTGCCATCAGGCAGCGCTGCCCCAGTACGTCCTGAGCCAGAGGTGAGTGCACAGGTGGGGGGAGGCTGGGCTGGACCAAGGCCGGGGCAGAATCGCAGGCTCCCGGGGGGTGGGTTCTCACCCTGCATCCAGGGTCCATCGCTGGCGGCAGCACCTTGGGCCGGGCATGGTGCCGCCGCCGCCAGGGCTGGGCGCAGTCCTTGCTGCCCCCCAGCTGCCTCAGCCCCTCTCCTACCTGTCCTCAGCTCCCTGCGGCTCCCCGCCACACTGTCCCCACCAG
>NW_009646621.1:2343-4062 GCF_000708025.1 Charadrius vociferus | reverse complement strand
GACATCTTCCTGAGCAGCCACACTACAGAGGACACCTTCATCCCAAGCACAATGTGGGCAGAGAGCTATGCTGTGGCAGAGGTGAAATTCTTCAGGCATATCGCCACACAGGCTCCACACGACACCTTCCACCTCAAATGCCTGCAGCTCTATGCCGGTATCTTGGTGGACACAGGCATTTCCAGCTATATCTTGAAGACAGTTGCCATGCACCTCCTGAACACCATACCCCTGGCAAACTGGAGCAGGACAGAATTCCTGATGCGGCTGGAGGATATCCTGCAGTACCTGCACAGCTGCCTGGAGGACAAACGCCTTGACCACTTCTTCATTGGCAACGAGAACATGCCTGAGGACATCATCTTGCCCCCAGAATACCAAACAGCAGAGCCAATCAACCTCCTCCAGAACCTGCTGCAGGACCCGGCTGCCCACGCCACGGCAATGCGTGAGTTTGATGAACTGCAAGATCAGCTCACGAGACTGCTCTTCTATGGACAGTGAATGAGCTCCTCATGCAGAGAGCTCTGTTCGTGTACCCTAGACTGCCTGCACCTCTTTGAGAGTGTCCATTCCTTCTGGGCACTTTACTTTGTACAAAGTTGTCAATAAATGGTGTGTTTGAACAAAGGCTGCCTCTCTGAGTGCCTGTGCATCAGTTTTGGGGGGAAGGCGGGCAGAGGGTGCTGACCGCTCAGCTGCCCCAGAGTCAGGGACCGTTTGGATAAGGAGCTGATGTGGCCGGCTCTGCTTTCACTGCTTGTGTATCTAAGGACCAGAGCTGTCCGCACCCCTGCACTGGGGCAATGGCAATAACTTGTCACCCTCCACAGCTGTGCGCATTGCCTGTGTGGCTCCGTAGGTAGGCAGCCTGCAGTGTCTTCCTGGGGGGCCATACACAAAGCATTGCCCTTGGGTGACCCCACTGTGGTGGGTCTGATGCTGCGCCAGTGTTTCCCTGTGCACAGGGAACGAGTGCCACCGCTGCAGAGCGGGGCTCTGGCTGCTCTGGCTCCCGTACCAGCACAAGACTCATTTTCCACACCCTCTCATGACCTGCAAGTTCAGGTTCCCTCCACCTTAACATGGCAGACGTAATAGGTGCAGCAAGGTTAAAGAAAGTTATCTCCAACACAAGGCATGCACTTGCACCATCCATGCCACCTTTATGAGAAGCAGTAGTCTATCGGCAGCTGTGTGGCAGGAGAGGTCCACTCATATTTCTATTTAGGACACCTCCAGTGGAAATCCAATGATACTATATGGGCAAAGACATGCACGATATTTGATAATTGTCATGTCAGGGTGGGGCTGGTTGGCGGGCGTGCCTGTGATCCGCTCTGGTGCTTGTGACATCACAGGGGACGCGTCACAATGGGGGCAGCTATAAAAGGCGCCATCAGGCACCGCTACCCCAGTACGTCCTGAGCCAGAGGTAAGTGCACAGGTGGGGGGAGGCTGGGCTGGACCAGGGCCGGGGCAGAATCGCGGGCCCCGGGGGGTGGGTTCTCACCCAGCATCGAGGACCCTGCAGCTAGTAGCAGCGCCTTGGGCCAGGCACGGCGCCGCCGCCACCTGGGCTGGGCCCAGGCCTTGCTGCCTCAGCCTCACTGAGCCCCCTTCTCTCCTCTCTCCTACAGGCCATGGCTTTGGCGATAGTGTTCGCCTTGAGTGTGCTGGGCATCATCCAGACACCACTGGTGCTCAGTGATGAACTGG
>NW_009646621.1:573-2305 GCF_000708025.1 Charadrius vociferus | reverse complement strand
ATCCAGCTCCCACAGAAGGTGGGCTATGAGCTGGATGAGGCCACGCGCGAGCGCATGCAGCAGCGTGAGGAGCACCTGAGCCGGGAGATGGCTCGGCTGCTGCGGGAGCTGGAGCAGAGCTCCTCTGCCTGGGGAGACCTGCTCTTCGCTACCTTGCAGCAGTGGCAGTTGTGGGCGGTTGCTGCAGTCCTGGTCCTGCTCTTTGGACTCTGCTGGTGGCTCTGGAAAAGCAGCCATCAGCCAAAAAGCGGCAGTGAGGAGGAGAGCTCTACCAGAAATACAGAGCTCAAGGAGGAGGAAAGTGAAGAAGAAGATTCTGATGAAGAGAGGGATCTGTTCAGGATTTTTGGAAATCACTTGCTGTGGTCAGTGCAGAGCCTGTCCCACAAGAGCCAAGTGGTCGAGGACCTGGTGGATGACCTCCTCGCTGTCCTCCAAGAGAACTTGGCAACAAGTTTCTTTCCAGTCCTGCACCCAGCTATCGGGGTGGGCAGCACATTTGAAGGTTGGAGTCCCCGTGAGTATGATGCTGTCTACCGCCTGCTTGTGCCCCTGAAGCCTCCCCACGGGCACACCTTCCACCTGGAGCTGGGCACTGCGAGGCAGACACCAGAAAAGAACTCCCGCATCCGTGTGGAACTGGAATGTACGTGCATGAGGGACCAGCTGGTGGAGAACAGGCTGTGCTTCCTCCACCACCCCCAGGAGGAGCTGAGGAGAAACCCGGCTGCCAGCCTCCTAGGCACCCTCTGCACAGGCTCATACTTAGATGCAGTGAAAACTGCCCAGTGGTTCCAGAACCTGGTGAGGTCAGCCTGGCGGGAGGAGCCTCCGTCTCGTCTCTACAGTATGAAGTTGTTGCCCTCCAGTCGCTCCTGCAAGCTCCAACTGACCAATGATTCTGGGAGAAACCTTTTCATTGAGATGGTGTTTGGGGTGCAGCAAGGTGACTCGGACATCTTCCTGAGCAGCCACACTACAGAGGACACCATCCCAAGCACAATGTGGGCAGAGAGCTATGCTGTGGCAGAGGTGAAATTCTTCAGGCATATCGCCACACAGGCTCCACACGACACCTTCCACCTCAAATGCCTGCAGCTCTATGCCGGTATCTTGGTGGACACAGGCATTTCCAGCTATATCTTGAAGACAGTTGCCATGCACCTCCTGAACACCATACCCCTGGCAAACTGGAGCAGGACAGAATTCCTGATGCGGCTGGAGGATATCCTGCAGTACCTGCACAGCTGCCTGGAGGACAAACGCCTCGACCACTTCTTCTTTGGCAATGAGAACATTCCTGAGGACATCATCTTACCCCCAGACTTCCAAACAGCAGAGCCGATCAACCTCCTCCAGCACCTGGTGGAGGACCAGGCTGCCCACGCCAGGGCAGTATGTGAGTTCAACGAAATTCAAGATGAGCTCGTCAGACTGCTCTTCCACGGATGGTGAATAAGGTCTTTATGAACAGAGCTGTGTTTCTGTCCCCTAGACTGCTTGCGCCTCTTTGAGAGCATCCATTCTTTGATGGGCGCTTTACTTTGTACAAAGTTGTCAATAAATGGTGTGTTTGAACAAAGGCTGCCTCTCTGAGTGCCTGTGCATCAGTTCAGGGGGGAACGAACATGGGCATAGGGTGCTGACCGCTCAGCTGCCCCAGAGTCAGGGAGCGTTTGCCTTAAAAGGTTATGTGGAAGGCTCTGCTGATTGTGTAGGTAAGGACGGAGGT
>NW_009646621.1:0-518 GCF_000708025.1 Charadrius vociferus | reverse complement strand
GTGTTGCTCTGTGGCTTGTCAGGCTCCAGTGGGAAAGGAGGTTTCCCTGAAGAGCACTCTGTTCCTTGTATGTGCAGCTGGACACTCAGGCACTTAATACATAGTGGCAGCTGGAGTCCAACTCCCTTTTTCTGCTGAGTTTAAAGAGATAGCCCTCGGGAGTGTCTCAGGAGGTTTCTGTGCCCCTGACACCTTTGGGCTGTGTGTAGGAGGGACTGGCCAGCAACTTGGCAGGCCTTGGGGCAGCTGGGTGGTCCTGGCTGTCCCAGTGACCAATTCCAAGTAAGCAATTGCTCAGAAACTTTCCCAACCGGCCCATGCTGACCCAGGAGAGAGGTGAGGATGCAAAGTTTGGAATTAGAAGAGTGATTCTTTATTCACCTGCATTAATTGTCCCATTCAAATTGGGACACCCTAAATGCGTGTTCAAATACAACAAGACTGAACAATCACCATCTAACACACACATACAGCAATTTACAAAGGAGCTATAATTCTGTGGCGTCACCAACCATCTG
>NW_009646620.1:14726-15047 GCF_000708025.1 Charadrius vociferus | reverse complement strand
TCACAATTGGTTATACGGTGGGGCCTCCTCACCACAGACCACCCTCTCCCTTTGGGGACCCTCTGAAGTCCACATCTTGTGCAAAACATCCCTGAACATCTTCAAAATTCCTGGACAACTGGGAGTCCCTATTCAAGCACACCGAATAATCACTAATACCCATTTACTCCACATCACATCAGTTGCGTGATGAGTGGAAGGACACTGCCCTTTATACATCCAGTTCAACACTGCCCACCGGGGCACCAGCAGCAGCTCTGCTTCACTACCAGTTAACTCCAAAGCACCTCCAACTCCCCCTATGCTGCCAACAGCTCATTC
>NW_009646620.1:10839-13330 GCF_000708025.1 Charadrius vociferus | reverse complement strand
CAATGGTCCCAAAGCTTTCCCCCCTCTGCCATCTCAGTCCAAACTATCAGCTCCTCTATCCCAGCACCAGAGTAGCCAAGTAACCACTTGCTCACACTCCTGACAGCTATAATCCTTCATGGGTCTCAGCTCACTAAGGGATAGGCATCAAGTGGTTTCATCTGTTCCTTCCCTGTTTGGTGTCCCTTGTTGGCCATTGCTGTGTGGTCTTATTGCACCTTTCCTCTTTTCTACAGGGCTGCCTCATGCTGACACTGATTGGGTCTGTAGGTCAGCTGCAGCACCCACCACCAAGGTCACAGGAGGTCTAGCACTCACTGCAGCTGTTGGTGCTCTCATGGGAGGCAGTAGGGTCTAGAAAAGATCAGCATCTTTCACAGGTGCTGATGAGGTCCATGCAGGTGTGGTGTACCTCAAAGGGCCCCATCGGGCACTGCACAGGTAGGATATATGTCCCAGGGCCTGCAGAGGCTGTACGTGCATGGCCTTTATCACAGGGGCTCTGCAGGTACAATGGCTCCTGCTGCGGTCATCAGGGGAGCTTCCGGACATCTCCCTCTAATGCACATCCAGCCAAGGAAGACCAAGTCTGAAAAACCCAAACACATTTTTCAAAACATTCGAGGGATATTCCAGACATCTCCAACGGTCTTATGACTGGTGCCACCAGAAGATACAACTCCTCAAAAGACATCCCTCCTCCCCCAGCCCCTTACTGGACAGCCCATAATATAACCCAAGGCAAAGTTATGTGCCATGTCAGGCAGTGGCCTCCCAACATGAGGACTACCCCTGTCATTCAGATGCCATTACACAAGTGACAAAAGTGAAAGGATTGACAAGAGACCCAAGAACGTAGAAGGAATATAGGTAAACAGACTGTCGTGGTTTGGCCTCAGCCAGCAAAGAACCACGCAGCTGCTCGCACAACTCCCACAGTCATGGAAAAAGAAAATGACAGGGCCAAACTCGAGGGTTAAAAGAGTGCAATTTAACAGAACAGCAAAAGGAAAAGACGAAAACGAGATTACAGTACCACCGCGAAGCGCACCGACCAGACCCGCACCGCCGAAGCCCACCCCTGAATGGCAACTCCTCTCCTCACCTGGGCTACCGACTCTTATAGCCCAGGCATGGGCCACATGGGATGGAATCCCTGCCCCCTGCCGCCTCTGGGGGAGATTAACCCCATCCCTACCGGAACCAGGATACATACTCATCCTGACAAATCCAACCACATCTGTTTCTAACTTCATCTCACAGTTTTGAAGGGTTGGAAACCTACACTTCTCTCAGCACTGTCTACATAAAGTGCAAAGTATCACCTTGAGGGCCAAACTCATTTAGGCCCCACGCTGGTCACCAAGTTGGTTAGGGTTTGAGAAACCCATAAACACTTATTCTTTAGACAGTCATTCTATCACCCCATGAACCCTCCCCACCCAGGTAGGGGAACTGAGGAAAAACAACAAGGAAATCTAGGAACCGATATATAAACCCCTTTAAGAGATTAAGGGGGTCAGAACTTCACAGCAAACCTTCTGATTTATATTGAAGGTGATGTTTGTGGTATAAAATAGTCCTGTTCCACAGCTCTGGTGAAGTAATCCAGTCTCACTCCTCATCCCGGTACCTGGCAAGCTCAAAAACACCGAGATCTCAAAACCCACACACCATAGCTGGCTACAAAGGAAATAGTTTCACAAATTCAGACACTCAAGTCCTTTTTAAAATTACAGTCTAGCCAAGTATTAGAAGACAAATTAGTCCCATGTCTGTCAAACCAGGATGCTCCACCCCATATTTCATACCACATATACAACAGTAACAAGGGTGACACAATTTCCCCTCATGTATTTTTACACAAACAAAAATCTAGTTCCCCAAGACTTTGAATTGTCCCTTTTTGGGGTGCATTGAATTTCTTCAGTTCAAAACTAGCAGTCCCACCTACCAAAGGAGTCTTCCAGGGCAGAAACAAGGGATGGGACAGTCACTCTGCTGTTGGATTGGGACCAGACCTCAGTGCAGGATGGCACACGTGGGCAGTTGTGAGCATAACACATTCCATGGCTGTGCCCAGCTGGCACGTTCCCTCTCACTGGACACCATCCTGCAAACTTGGCTCTGGTTTCCACCTTCCGTGCTTTCCTGCAATACAACGAGATCCACCACTGAACTGCGCATATCACCTCTCAGTTGATGACAACTGGTTATATGGTGGGGCATCAATACCAAGGAACATCTTCACTGTAGACTCACCAAATTATATACTTTGCAGCCAAACCCTGATCACCTCGAAATTCCTGGACAACTGGGAGTCCCTATTCAAGCCCACGGAATAATCACTAATACCCATTTACTCCACATCACATCAGTGGCGCGATGAGTGGAAGGACACTGCCCTTTAAACATCCAGTTCAACACTGCCCACCGGGGCAACAGCAGCAGCTCTGCTTCACTACCAGTTACCTCCAAAGCACCTCCAACT
>NW_009646620.1:7706-9772 GCF_000708025.1 Charadrius vociferus | reverse complement strand
CACCAAGCCCAGGCTGGGAGATCAGGAAGGGCCAGGTTGCTCCAGACTGCGCTTACATGAGCTGGAAGGAGACCTGGCTGCATGGACTAACACTGCCTTGCCCATCATTCAGGCAGGGCTCTTGCATGCACCTCTCCCCACAGCAGACAGCCAAGGGCTTCCCACAGCTACTCCACAGAGCCCCTTCTTCCCCAATTCTGCTCCTCCCACTTCCAGCAACCCTCTCATCTCCAGGTGCAGTAACACACACACAGCTGAGGTGCCCACAGCCACAACTTTCCCACCCTCAAATCACACACATCCACTCTCTTGTTGTTGCCCCCTCTGCCCCCAACTGTGGGAGAGGAGACAAGGACACAAGACACTCCAAGAATCCAAGTTCTCTAAGCAACCAGTCTGTGGACGTCTTGAACAGCATGGACCCAGAGACATGCAAAGCTGCAGAGACTCCCTGCACACACAGCACTTTCTACATGCTCAGTTAAAAGCACAAGAGCTTTAACATCCATACCCCACCACGCAGCAGTGAGTGTCTACTTACCTGAGGCTGGCAGGAGATGCAGCACTGCAACCCCCATCCTAAGCACTGGTCCCACACCAGCTCCTGCTCCAGCTCAGCAAGGCAGAGGCACACCTGGACTCCCAAGCAAACCTGGACCTATGAGCCCAGGCTTACCTCCTACTCCAACCCACTTGCCACCACCTTCAGACACCACCACAACCACCCTCCCACCACCAAGGAGCATGCCCACAGGCCTTTTAAGGCTTCTGGGGGGCAGGGCCCCCCTGGTGGCAAACATCCCTCAGCTGAGGCCAGTTGGCCTCCCCCTGCCTTGCCAGGTGCTGCCTTGTTTGGGGGAACTGCTTGCATCTGTGGGGCATGAGCTCCCCCAGCCAGAATTGGGGTGGCTGTTTGGATGTTGGTTTTTCATTCTTCTGGGAGGCAGCTCTGCCCTTCACAGCATCGCCCAACAGCAACTGGGACAGTTTGCTGCAAACCCCTCCAGCAGTGCAAAGGCATACTTCAGGGCTGAGACATCTCAGGCTCCTCCACAAACAGCACCTTGCTCCAGGGAGGGCACCAGCTCCTGCAGCAGCCCTGAAGAAACCCTCTTCAGGTTTTAATGGAAGGCAACCCACAGGGGGATGGGCTGGAAGGTTTGACTTGTAACCACACAAGGGACAAGTAAGATGAAGTTTAAATAATAAAACCACAAGAGAAGTATTTTCTGGCACAGCTTTGGTGCAAGCCCTGAAGACATTCCTGCCTTGCCATCCCCGAGGGCACCCCAGATCCTGTCCCTGCTGCCTGGCAGCATGACATGGTCTGCAACTGTAGGGAGGTGAAGGCTTACGTTTCCTTTGTGTGAGCAGGGGGTGACAGAGCTGTTCTGGTATGACTCACATCCACTGGGGTCTGGCAGCACCCATCAGGTGGCAGCACACTGTGGCTGCCCTCTGCTGCTGAAGGAATAGAGAAAAAGGCATTCCCAATGTCAGTTGTAGCACAGCACTGACCTCCCTTTGACTCCGGTGCATAGGGAAGGTCCAACAGATCTGGGACAGCAGCACTCCTGGGTGGTCTGACTCCATTTAGGCCACAACAGTCCACTGTCAGTTGTGTCACAGTGTGTATCGTTCCTCTTGAACAGGTTTCTTAGGAAAGCATTTCTCCTTGACTGAGACACTGGCCTTGTCACATGACTCATCCACTGCTGAGGCACCAGCCTGTGGGGCAGAAAGATTATCTGCCTAACACTGCATTTGAGCACCCATGTCACCCACCATTGGTGCCTCACGCTCTTTCCAGCAGAAGAATGCCAATGCATTGGCAAACACCACTGGTGCACTCAGTACCCACTTACACCAAACAAGTGGATCCACTCATTTTGAGTGCATCTGCATCTAATGGTGTCTACAGGTTGTCCAAATCTGCAAAATATTATCCCCCACACAGCTATTTCCTTCAGATTCTTAACACACCTCCCAACCGTTGTCCACTTGGATGGGCAGCATGGGATATTATCTCTATAGGGATACCTTCTCCTCACACCTAACGGGACCCA
>NW_009646620.1:4595-5919 GCF_000708025.1 Charadrius vociferus | reverse complement strand
TCCCAGGGCCTGCAGAGGCTGTACGTGCATGGCCTTTATCACAGGGGCTCTGCAGGTACAATGGCTCCTGCTGCGGTCATCAGGGGAGCTTCCGGACATCTCCCTCTAATGCACATCCAGCCAAGGAAGACCAAGTCTGAAAAACCCAAACACATTTTTCAAAACATTCGAGGGATATTCCAGACATCTCCAACGGTCTTATGACTGGTGCCACCAGAAGATACAACTCCTCAAAAGACATCCCTCCTCCCCCAGCCCCTTACTGGACAGCCCATAATATAACCCAAGGCAAAGTTATGTGCCATGTCAGGCAGTGGCCTCCCAACATGAGGACTACCCCTGTCAT
This sequence comes from Charadrius vociferus, assembly GCF_000708025.1. Classification (NCBI taxonomy): domain Eukaryota; kingdom Metazoa; phylum Chordata; class Aves; order Charadriiformes; family Charadriidae; genus Charadrius; species Charadrius vociferus. Next base: position 5,573 of record NW_009646620.1, on the reverse strand, counting down.
TCAGATGCCATTACAGAAGTGACAAAAATGGAAGGATTACAAGAGACCCAAGAACATAGCAAAACACCAACACACACAACAACAAGGCAGTGGTTTTAAGCCCACATTTGGAAACAAGAAGCTGCCCAAAACCCGGGACAGACAGCCAGGAAGTCTCCAATACCTCTGAACTTAAGTTCCTACAAAGACAGTAGAGGACTCACAATGCTTTCAAAGGAATATGGGTAAACAGAGTCATCCTGACTGTTCAACAAATCCAACCACCTCTGTTTCAAACTTCATCTGAGAGTTTTGAAGGGTTGGAAACCTACACTTCTCTCAGCACTGTCCACATCAAACGCAAAGTATCACCTTGAGGGCCAAATTCATTTAGGCCCCACGCTGGTCACCAAGTTGGTTAGGGTTTGAGAAACCCATAAACACTTATTCTTTAGACAATCATTCTATCACCTCATGAACCCTCCCCACCCAGGTAGGGGAACTGAGGAAAAACAACAAGGAAATCCAGGAACCAATATATAAACACGTTTCACAGAAGAAGGGGGGGGACAGAACTTCACAGCAAACCTTCTGATTTATATTGAAGGTGATGTTTGTGGTATAAAATAATCCTGTTCCACAGCTCTGGTGAAGTAATCCAGTCTCACTCCTCCTCAGCCCGGTACCTGGCAAGCTCAAAAACACCGAGATCTCAAAACCTACACACCATAGCTGGTTACAAAGGAAATAATTATAATAGCTAAAACAGTATAGAATAGTTGGAATAGAAGTGTCTTCCAAGGCAGGGACCAGTGATGGGACAGTCACTCACCCGTCAGATGGGGACCAGACGTCCATGCAGGATGGCACACGTGGGCAGTTGGGCGCAGCCATGGAACCTGTTGTGCTCACAGCTAGCGTGTTCCCTGTCGCTGGACACCATCAAACTTGGCTCTGGTTTCATTACCACTATGTTACCCTGAAAAACACTGAGTGAAC
>NW_009646620.1:1794-3884 GCF_000708025.1 Charadrius vociferus | reverse complement strand
GATGAGTGGAAGGACACTGCCCTTTAAACCTCCAGTTCAACACTGCCCACCGGGGAAACAGCAGCAGCTCTGCTTCACTACCAGTTACCTCCAAAGCACCTCCAACTCCCCCTATGCTGCCAACAGCTCCTTCTCAGCAGCAGGATAGTGAGCCTCTCACCCTCTCTGTGCTCCACTCCAAAACCCACGGGGTCGGCCTCGGGTCCCTCCAGGTGCCTTTGCCACAGACTCCAGCTACGGCCATTCCCCCCCTCGCTGCAGTGTAGAGCACCTTTACTTCTCAGGCCAGTCTGGACAGGTCAAGGGCTACTGCATGGACCACCTCACCTTTAGCTTGTCCAAAGGCTGATCTCTGCTCAGGGCCCCATTCAGAAGCATTCTTCTCTCCAGTCACTTCACAAACACTGCTCACAACCTGACCAGAAACAGGAATGCACCTTCTCCAGAAACCCACAACACCTAAGGCAGCTTGTGTGTCCTTTTTGGGAGGAGGAAGGGGGGACGCATCTGGTATTTTACTACTCACATCCATTGGGGTCTGGCAGCACCACCTTGCCAACTCAGTCCCTACAAACGGCCTCTCAGGCACATCCCTTAATGTTACCTCATGGGATGGCAAAACCACCCTCCAGAAGGATTTCAATTCTCTTCTCCCCTTTCTCAGAAGCTTCTGCTGCTCTGTCACCCCACACCATGAAGTCCCCAAGGCATTGCAGGTGGGGTGGAGCTCCACCCTTCTCCAGTGCAGGCTGGGTCAGACCAGGGCAAACAGGAGGGCTGTGTTTCTACCCCTGGGAAAAAAAAGAGAAAAAGGCATTCCCAATGTCAATTGTAGCACAGCACTGACCTCCCTTTGACTCCAGTGCATAGGGAAGGCCTAACAGATCTGGGACAGCAGCACTCCTGGGTGGTCTGACTCGATTCAGGCTACAACAGTCCACTGTCAGTCTCCATTCCCCATTACGCTTTTGCACTCCCACTTGAGACTGGTAAAGACTATAGTCTTACCACCACCCCTTGGCTTTCCAGATGATGGATCGACTTCTGGAGAGGGAGATAAGACTCTCAATCAGTGCAATATTGTCGCCTCTGCACTGTTGTAGTAGCAATGGGCACATTTTGCTCCTCAACACCCAAGAACCCCACAACACAAGCAGCCTCTGATCCTCATTCCCAGTGAGGCTCACTTCAGCCTCCAGCACTGTCCGTTCCTTAGATCCCCACATCACTCCAGCAACAGGTTCAGCCCCTCTGTGGTTTAACAGCATTACGGTCCACTGAGCACCAGTGTCCACCAAGGCCCCGTGCACCCACCACCAAGTTAACAGGAGGTCTAGCACTCACTGCAGCTGTTGGTGCCGTCATTGGAGATAAGGTCTGGATAGGATTAGAGTCTCTCACAGGGGCTGATGGGGTCCACACAGGAACAATGCATGTCACAGGGACTGGCAGGGGTGCACAGGTACAATGTCTACTGTGGGGGCCTGTGGGGTTGCTGATGGATGTGTCCCTCCACCGCAGATCCACCCAATGAAGAAGGACAAGCCCGCTACATTGACAACCCAAGCACAATAATCCAAACATACCAAGGGCGTTCCGGCTCTCGAGAACTGTTACTATGGCTTCCACTACAGCATATACATCCTCAAGAGACATCCTCCCCCTTCCTAAATGGCACTTAATGTAACTCAAGGTATACTTACGCACAGTGTCCAGCAGAGGCCTCCCACCCTCCAAATGTAATTCTGACCACTGCAAATCTCAAGATGCCACTACAGTGACCAAAAATTGTAAGACCACAAGATGCCCAACAACAAAGCAAAATACCGCCACACAAAACAAGGCGATATTTTCAAGACCGATTTGGAAACAATAAGCTGCCCTAAACCACTGACAAACAGCAATAAATTCCCCCACAGCTCCCAATCTAAGCTTACACCAAGACAGCACAGGACTCCAACTACCTTCCTTTGAACTCATTCCAACCGAGTCATCATGACTGTTCAACAAATCCCATCAAGTCTCTTTAAAACTTCAACCCTTCAAAACTCTCCAGTGGAAACCTATGGTTCTCTCAGCACTATTTACAT
>NW_009646620.1:0-776 GCF_000708025.1 Charadrius vociferus | reverse complement strand
ATCCATCAAACTTGGCTCTGGTTTCATTACCACTGTGTCACCCTAAAAAAACACTGAAAGAACAGTCAGCATTATGGAACAGTTCTGACCATGGCTTTCAAACTAAGGAATCCCTCCCAGAATCACAGCTCCTAAAGGGACACATCAATCTGCTCCGTTCTCCCACATCACCCAACAGCTATGCCCTGGGCCTTCAGCAAAACCCACCCCACCACTGCCTCTGCCTTCACCTGAGCCCGGGGTAACCCTGACCCTTTTCCCCAACACACTCCTCACATGCACCACAGGGACCTTCTCCCCCTCCACAGGGGGTAAAAGCTCTGATGCATGGGCAGTGTTCCAGCACTCATTGCTCTTTCCCAGTCATCTATCCAGGACCCTCCATGCTTACTGTTCAGCCACTGTTATCCAAACTGTCAAAGTTTTGACCCTTCACAGCTTGTTTCATTTCAGCACATGCTCCACTGTCACAAGTAACCTGGGAAATAGTGTTCACAGTCAAATCCACCCCTCAGTCACAAGCATATCTACATGTTGCATCTCGTCCATGACAACCTGAAGTGTCATGGGCCCACCAAGCTCAAAACAGTTCATCCTCATATTACCAATCCACCTGATGCTTTTATTGTTTCTCAGTGGCCCAACTCATGGCCATATGGGCATCTACGTGACACACAGCGACATAGCTGTTTTATTCATCACATTCACTGGGATTTGGGGGCACCCACCTTGCCACTTCATTCCAAAAACTGGATCTCTCAGGCACGTCCCTTGAC
>NW_009646619.1:0-558 GCF_000708025.1 Charadrius vociferus | reverse complement strand
GCACCTGTGCCTGTAGGGCTGAGGTAGTTTGTCCATACCACTTCTTCATGTCCTCTCCATAGTCACAGAGGCAAAACCACAGGATATCTCAAAGCAGGTTCTGTTTCTCTTGAGTTGGTCTCATAGGAGGGCGTTTTTTCCTAATGGCTCCAACATGGGTCCGCTCAGGGGAAGAGTGGGATCTTTCCTCCATCCTGGAGAGTTTATCAAACAGTTTATCAAAGTTTCTCATTTTTATTAGCCATTTTCTCGATTTGCTCAGCCATTTTTTTGCCATTTTCTCTATTTTCTCAGCTATTTTCTCGGTTTTCTCAGCCAGCTTTTCCACAGCTGCCACAGTGAGGGGATGAGAGAGACTGCCTTCATACTGTCGTACTTTGTTAGCCACTTCATTTACAGTTGGTGTGTCGGCATCAGGTCCTCCCCAGACCATTGTTGACAATGTGCGAGAATACATTGGTGGTGCACTCTGGACAGACTTTCTCAGCAGAGATTGTTTGCATAGCATTTCATCAGGGTCTACATTCACCGTTATGCAAGTAATCATATTATACATCT
>NW_009646618.1:0-69972 GCF_000708025.1 Charadrius vociferus | reverse complement strand
AAGTGAAGATAGCCTATATTTCCTGAGGAAATATATATATTTCCTTTTTTTCTTCTCTTCTCCTCCCCTCTTGCATGCCAGAATCCTTGCGGCCTTCTGAGGAAGGACACTAAAGCAGAACTGCAGGTAATATGGAGTGTTCATGGGGGTTTCTAAAGCATATTTAGAAGGAAAGGATTTTCAGAAAACCGCATACTCAGAGAGAAATAGGTGACACTTTGTCCTTATTGAATTTAGCGGCTTCGCATTGACTATTTGTTCCAGGCATAAGGGCAATTCTGAATAAAGGACAAACAGAGGGGGGTGACCATGAGTATCCATTCTGAATAGTGGCACCTTTAAGTATTTGTGTTTATGTACCAGGTCAGCTCAGGTTGCTTAGAATGATGATGGACATCATTAAGTCACGTTAAGTCCATAGTCTGGATAACTGAGGACAACCTCATACATTTGAAGATTTAGGTTTCAGCTTAGTTTGTGATAAGTAAAGAAAGTTAAATCCTAAAGTGAGAGATCCAGGGAAATCTTAGGATGGTTTTCAACACCTTATTTTTTGGCAATAGCCAGAAAGTTGGAGAGACCCCAAAAGCAGCTGTCACAGAACTTAGCTCATTTGGAGCAAAGCTCAATTGGTCCAGACAGGAATTGTCTTAGAAGTTTGGAAGAAAACTTTTTTACTCTCCTGTGCCATAAAACTAGTCCAATGATGGATGATGGCAGGAACAAACTTTTGGGAAAGGCAATTTCACTTAAAAAAAAAAAAGAAGCTTCCCCCAGACTGCTGTAGAAACCTGTACTCTGGGGCCTCTGTTTTCCTCCCTCCACCCTACCTAGGAACTTTATACAGTTGAAAAGAAATCTAAACAATCAGAGGGAGATTTGGCTGGGAATGCTGAGAGCTGGCAAGGCCCTGTTCCCTCCCTAAGTGCAGAGGTTTATGATCATTAAAGGTAGTCTCTCTAGGAAAAAAAAGAAGGACAAAATGTGGAAGTGCATGAATCATACATTCCAAGCAGTAAAAACATAAAGTTATAGAAGTTAAACTGTATGATTTTCCTGTCCCTCTCCCCTTTGCCTCCATTCCCTGACTTAAAATAGAGAGAAGAAACCTGCGGAGAAGTGAGACCAGGGATTAAGTGAGTCAAGAAAGGAATCAGTGGAGCTGCTCTGAGATCTGTAGACAAAGCAAACAGTGAGCAGCAAAAGAAATAACTATAGCAGCAAGAAGGGGGGGCAGGGAAGGGGGAGAGCAGATTAGAGGGGTCACAATGGATATATCTAAATTTATTTAGGATTTCTTGTTCTGTACTGTGTCTCAGAACTTGAAGCGGTATTAAGATCTCACATATGCCTTGCAAGAGAGAATCCTCCACTTTCCAGCCTAAACAGACAAAACAGAGCAAGGTGGAGAGGAAAAATCCAAACAGAAAATACATTTGTGGCCCATCACTGTTCAGGGGGAAGTACAGCCTGGAGCCCAGTCAGGGATGACAATTCAGTTTGGAGAATACAATGCCCTAGTTATATCTTAGATAGCTGTATTGAGCAGTGCAGTCTCTATACACAAGTGCTCTAACTTCCCAGGGATACACATCATCAAGAAAAGTGCACAAAATTATACATTTTCACATTTTCATTCCTGGATCTGTGTTATTGTGATTTATGTATTAGTTAGTCAGGGTTAAAATTGAGTTAAACCCAAGAGTAACAGCAATTATAGGGATAGCTCTTAGCTCTGTTTTATCAATTTGTCATCTTAGTTTTTGGAGGACGTTTTTGCTACAGTTGATGACATTTAGGTCTGAAAGACTTTGTGAAATGAAACAAAACCAAGAACAGTCAATGCAAAAAGTGCAAGCAGTGTTTTGCTCATTTTGCTTTCAACATTTCTTTTCCAATTTGGAAAAATCTGCACACCAAACTCAGTGAAACCCTATCTCCAGCTGGCGCAAACCATCACAGCTTCACTGAAATGAATGGAGTTTACACCTGCTGTGGATCTAGCTCAATGAACAGAAACCCATGAAACTGTACACTAACAAGGAAAGTGGGCAAAGTAGCATAGCATTATTGTCAAGCCCCTCTCCCAGCGGGTGCACATGTGCTCTTATAGAGGTAAGCAACATGAGTTTCCCTCAGAGGAAAGAGAAGTAGATCTGACCAAGCAACGCTGATAAAGAAAGCCAAGAAGCTGCCAAAGCTAGGAAGAATATGTAAAATAGTTGTAAACGTGTTAATGATGGTTCTTTAGAAACAAATCCATTGGAAAAGGCAAATTTTAGATTTTCTGTGTTTTTTTTCCGCTTGCAGAACTAAGCCTAAATCCCTGTGCTATTTAACAGAGAGGTTTCATTCAATTAGAGGGTTGATGATGTTCCTATCAGCCCTTCACTTCATTGAATCAAAATGGCTGTGCAAGTTGCTTGTGACTAAACCCCTAGGTTAGAAGTGCCAATTATGGGGCCTTATGAAGGGGGAAATTTTAGACTCAGAATGGCCTCATAAAGGAGAGCGTGTTTTGAGTCCAGCAGCTTGCTGCGAGCCCTAATACTACCTTGCTGTGTGATCTTGGGATAGCCCCCTCACCTTTCCAGGCTTTACTTCTGTGCTTCAACTTTTAATGCACACCTTCTGTAACTGTCCTCCTTTCCAAACTAATGAAAAGTCTAATGAAAAGCAGAAACCTCCCCCCCCCCGCCTGTTTCTGCTCAAGAACTTTCAGATTTTAGATAAATAAAAGAAAGACACTTAGAAAGAAATTTATAGTCTAAAGCCTAATTTTAGGGTAGATGAGCTATCCTGAGGCCTTACATCAGTATTTCAAATTATCCATTTAATGGTATTTTGCATGAGGAGTTTTGGTCAAAGAACTGTACTTTTTATAAAGGCAGAACAAAGTCTCACAGGAGAGATTTGGGTAATCTGTAACCAGATGATGTATACATCCAAAACAACAGCCAGCATCTAAACATTATGACAAATCCAAGGTTCATCTTCCTGTTCTGGGCAAAAGAAAACATAAAAGTTCAGCAACGCATCCCAAACTATGATGACAGTCTACCAGGACAACTGCCTGTAGCACCCGGGCTTTGGGCTTTCACCTGACTCACAGCAGAGGACAATAACTGGCCCCACTCCTGACTGAAAGTTGAAATCAGGAAGCTGATAAGAAATGTTGATCAATGTTCTCTGTTGGACTATGACTTATAGTACTTCCCCTGTGGGGACCTGAGAGCCTCTGGGAAGGTGAGGGCACATGTGCAAGCAAACATCCTTGCACAAACATCCTTCAGGGAACATGAGTTGCAGGAGGCAGAGATATTTTGGTTTCATTTTGGTATCTCCTGAACACCCCTTTCCCTCTCAGGTCGCATCTACCTCTACATAGCAGTGCTGGGGATTGGGCCCAGCAGTGAGGGACATGAGACAATGCAAAGACGGGCATCACTAAAACACGTTGATCAGAGCATGGTCAAAGAGGGAGGAACAGCTTGGGTGCAACACCCAGCAGAGCCTGGTGAGATGTGGAACAGGGGAAGGCACTACAACAGCAAAGAAAACAAGCATATAAGAGTAAATATGGGTAATGTGTCTAAAGCTTAATTCAGTGTTTTATTTCTCCCCCACTCATTCTGCTGCAACTGCTGAAACTAACAGCCTTACTTTATTTGCTGTCAGTGGTAACTGCAGATGGGAGGATGAGGCAAAGGTCCCAGCCACAGCTCGGCAGAGCAGCGTGCGCTACTGTGACACAGCTTGGACAAACCTACCAGCAGGGATGTAATCTGACGACCTGTGGAGCACTTTTGTTCTTGCAGAATTGCTTTGCTTTACAAATCTACAGCACTGGTGGTAAAAATAAAAAATTAGCCAGAATTGGAAAGACTAGTTTCTGATGCAGACAAAATATCAAAACATCAGTAATTTTTGCCTTTTAAAAACAAACCTGTTATGCTGCTTTGATCAGCGGCTAGTTAGAACAGTATAGCGTATCTGTATATCTCCTGACAAACAATTTCCTGTGCCAATACTATAGAGTCCTCAAATATGCACATTAAATCTAAATTAGTGTATTAAATGTGTTAAACTGCGTGCAACTGTCAGCTAATCTGACATTTATCTCACATACCTGATATACTGCCACCCACGTCTTCAGCAGAATCCCAGTTGTGTTACACTGTTAGTATGGGGAATAAATGTATTTTATACAATGCATTATAAAAATTCTTATGGCTACGTACATATAACCGGAGATGGATATACCACAGATGCAGTGACTACATTTGGGATGATCAGCTGAAATTAACTGGGATTCTGATGTGGATCAACACTTTCTGCATATTTTTAAGACTGCACACTCCAGTCTCAGAGCACAAATTGCTTGATAGGAAAGTGCATAGCTATAGAAAACTCCACTTTTGGAGACCTGACTTAACAGCAGGTAGCCTAAACAATCTCTGTCCAATGCAGCAAAGGGATACCATTGTATGCAACTATACTTGCAAAATTATATGGCTTAATTGATGGAAATGTGAATACGGCCATCATTTTGAGTGCCAGGAAGTTCTTCAAAGTAGCACTAAACTGAAGTGACAACCAAAGGCCAAATAAGAACTAATTTCTGTAACTGGATTAATTCGATTTAAACTGTGCCAAAACTTAGTTTGACAAAACCATATGGCAGCATTAGGCCAGTAGTGAATGGAACACTGTTCTACAGATTGGGACAGACCTTTAGTCACTGAGAAGTGTGTGGACTGAGGACACCAACAGATAACTTGTGATGTTGTCATTATTCTGTAGAGTTACCTTGGGGAGCTCACCATGAATTTTTGCCCTAGTTTCCCACTCTTTCTTGAGGACCATTATGCTATCATTTTTTATAACTCACTTTGAAATAAACTTTCAAAATATGCTGTAAAAAAATGGATTAAAATTACTACAGGTTTCATAGACTATAAATGATGTGAATACCACCTGAGTGTAGATCTTTTTGTGGACTTAAGGACAGCATTTCTCTATCAGCTCTGAGTGTTCTGGGTCAGGTAGAAATTTGGTGGAACTACACCAACAAAGGGAAAGGTTTCCTATCATGTATGGGAAAGACAACCCTGTAAGAGAGGTACCATTTTTAGTAACAGTCTTCTTCCACTCATGAGAAACCCAAGGAGAACAATGGCAACAAGGAGCTCCTCTTACTGGGGCAAAGAAGAGAAGGTGTGATACATAGCAAGTTTGTCTGAGTTTCTTTACAAGCTGATCTTACAACAAAGTACACATCTTGCACACAGCAGACCAAGTCTTTCAGTTACTTTGAATAAAACCTAAGGAGCTTTAGGGAAGGCCACCTTAGTGACTGCCCAGGGAAACAGAAAAATCAACTGCCTTTTGTAGGTCAGATGGGAAGGGAGGTACCTTTGCTCAGAAATGCCCTTGCTTCCCAAGCTCTGTAGGTCTCAGCATCAGGAAAATTACTAGTGGATGTAAGAGTATGACTGTCTCTTTACCAGCAGTGTCTATATAACATTGTTTTATCATCATTTATAGGTTAGAGGACATGGCACATTCATATGTAAAATTCAGCGATTAATGCTTTCAATCAAAACCCATAATTTACCATTGCCTAACCGAAAAGCCCATCTGAGTTTTCCAGGCAGTTTTCCTCCAATAGCAAAGGGACCCAAATCACAACTGCTGAATATGTAGTAGGAAGACATGTTCCCTGAGATGGTGCCAGTGGATACTTTCGGCTTGTCCTGTTGTCAACCCTGGCCCAGGCCCTCCGGGCCCAAAATTTGGGTAGTCCCTTCCCTAGGAAAAAAAAAAAAAAAAAGGACAAAAGGACATTAGGAGAATAGAGGAGTGCTGAAAAGGCTTTGAAGAAGTGACACAACTCTTCTCTCACTCTCCATTTCTCTCTCTGTTCCCAAAGAGACCTTGGTAACGCATTCCCTCCTCAGCTTTTTCAGACGAACTCCCTTCCAGTTTGAGAGCTGCTACGACACGAAGGGTAAAACTACCAGTCTAGCTAACACACTCCTTGCATGATTTATGGACAGCTCAACTTACAGTGGTCCGGGTCTTCCCATGACCGTCACCTGTACCTGAGGAGTTCCTCTGCGGGTGTTGGAAGTTGCAGAGGTCACTATCACAGCACCAAAGTCTCCTGTGGGGTCTGGGCATCGGGAAGCCCCAGCTAAGAAAGGGAGCAACACAAATATATCTGCTTGTGAAACATTACCTCTCCATTTCATAGCAATGCACCCATGTTTCAGAGCATTCCTTCATAAATATCACTTTTTCAGTGCCCAGTTAATCACTGCATGAGGGAGGTGGGGAGCAGAGTCTCCCCAGATCTGTGTGAATTGCATGCTATCCCTTACCCACACAGAGTTAGGAGAGTTTTACTCAGCCATGACACCACCAGGCTTTTGTTTGCTAAGAAAAGAGCTTGTCTGGCCCACTCTAGACCCTGCAACTACTAAATTTCAAGATGACAAAAGAGTCTAAACTCAATTTCTCTACACAGTGATCTAAAAAGTTCTAAAGCATTTTCCAAATGACAGCAATGTGCAATGTGCTATTAATCACAGCTGACAAGTTCTCCTGAGCAGCCGCTGATTGATCCTGATGTTGTCAAACTTTCTTTTTCTTTTGACATCTCTCTGATTGGCATCTCTCTTTAGTGTTTTTGTGACCTTTCCGCTGTATCGATCCACACAAATCACAGGGAAGTGAACAGTTTCATGAGAGGGCAAAGTTGATAAGAACAGGTCAAATGGTTACCGGGACCTCCTCACACCAACATTTTCATGATTGATTAGTAGGAGTGTGGAGGAAGAGCCAAGGACATCAAAATTAGGAAATGATAAGGTCTCAATCAAGAGGTTCCTATAGTCTCTTTTTATGGCTCTTGTTCAAGTTCCTTATCTTCTTGGGTTGATTAGTAATGAGAATAAACTTTGTGTTGCACACAGCGATTGTTTTTAACAACAGGTTTATTGAAAGATCTGGCAGTTGCTTGCAATCAGTTTGGTGACACCAGTTCTGTAGAGGCAGGGCTTGGCATCAGAAACTGCCCTTCCTTCACTATAGCCTTCACAGGCTGGGTGGCCTCAAGTGGTGCGGGTACCCACCGGCAGGGAGCTGAATGCTGTGTAGTTCTGGGGTCAGGGCTGTGCATGGCTGTACACCTTCTGGGTATCTCACAACACGCTTCAGCAGAATTGCTGGATGGGGAATTGTCTCTGGCACAAAACTTCCTAAGACCCAGACATACACAAACACATAGTAAATTAGCAAAATCTTCAGACGAACTGATAATGTCCACCACAAACACGCGGGCTGGAATGTAGGAGTGCATAGCAGAGGAAGAGGGCTGGCTGGAGCTGTATGCACAAAATCCCCAAGCAAAAGGAAATACAGCACAAAGTCAGCTCTGCAGAGCTGTCATAGCACAGTCTTGCTTTATTCCATTTCCTCTTTTTCTCCTCATGCATCACTCCAGAATATGTGCTGTTCAGGGGGATATGTTAAGTAGGGAGAACAGGCTAGTTGAGAAATAATTTGCAGGCTATATATCTGAACGCTCAATTTTTAATCATTCTTTCACTTCAAAACCCTGTGCACTTAATATGGAGAACACATATGTGAATGCACAGTTGGGTGTACCCTTTTCCTGAAAAGCAAAGTATTTTACAAGTATATTTTATTACCAATGGCGGGGGCTATTAGTTCCTGTGATAAACCAGTTGCAGATTTCAACATTTTGAATTCTGTAGCAGAGCCATCAATGCTGGTTTATAATGAGAATAAATATGGGTTCAGTGCAAAGATATACTCACAGCACAAAGAAAAGAAATTAAAGTCCCTCAAAATGTGAAGACCATATTTTCTTTAATCCATCTTTAGCCCTGCTTAGTGTCTCACACTGATCAACACCTTTCAGAAGGGTGGTAATTGTCCATATTTATATATCAACCAATTTAGCTGTGCTGTATTTCGTATTGACAGAGTTGGTCCTTAAATTCTCACATTTTCCTCCCACTGCACAATCTCAATAAATAAACCAAAATATTATTTATTGGGAAGCCCTGATAATTCTGAGGAAAAAAAAAAAAATCAAGATTACTGAAAAGATACATTTTGTTCATGCAATATTTTCCACCCCAGCTGTGCTTCTTCCTGTCAGATGGATCATAGAATCATAGAATGGTATGGGTTGGACACGATCTTAAAGATCATCTAGTTCCAACCCCCCTGCCATGCGCAGAGACACCTCCCACCAGCCCAGGTTGCTCCAAGCCCCATCCAACCTGGCCTTGAACACCTCCAGGGATGGGGCAGCCACAGCTTCTCTGGGCAACCTGCGCCAGGGGCTCACCACCCTCACAGTCAAGAATTTCTTCCCAACATCTAATCTAAATCTCCTCTCATACAGTTTAAAACCATTACACCTTGTCCAATTGCTCCTCTCCCTGATCAAGAGTCCCTCCCCGGCTTTCCTGTAGCCCCTTTAGGTACTGGAAGGGGCTCTAAGGTCTCCCTGGAGCCTTCTCTTCTCCTGCCTGAAAAGCCCCAACTCTCTCAACCTGTCTTCATAAGAGAGGTTTTCCTGCCCTGCTAAATACTGAGTTTAAATTTTATCACCAAAGTCCAATCAAAACATAATAAAACAAATTTTATCCTCTGATTCTCTACTTCACTAAGAATGTCATTGAAATCGTCACAGTTTTGCAAAATGATTCCATTTACTCAGAAAAGGTTTTCAGCATTAAGTATGTTGATGCTTTTTCAAACTGGTCTCCAGATTTAATTTTTGGGAGGAATATTTGTGTCAATAGTGCTTCTAGGGTGGTAAAGCTACACCTTAGCAATCTCATGGGGCTGGCAGGAGAGCCCATCCTTCCTTTTTTGTTCCTTCAATGGTATCTTAGGCTGTTATTGCTTTTACTTCCTTTCTTGCACAGATATAAGACCTGCTATTATCACTCTCACACTACAGGGAACACGTGGTGGAATCCCTACTCTACCTATTGTGTGTAGACACAGGCTACCAATTTATTGAACTTTTCTGTTTTGTTTTTTTCTGGATGCTCAGTGGAGCAATACAATATGAGATGACATTTTCAACACTACCCAATGTCCTAGGGCAGAACAAGTCCAGAGTCAAAGGAATGCAGTGGTTTACTTAAGATTTATAGGCTAAGTTTTTAAGAGTAATAAAGAGGAATGTAATAATATGTGGCACTTTGCAGCCTGGAAGCAAAACTACCCTGATGTCTATACTAATCCTAATTATGGTCTCTGATTAAGTGATGCAATTATAATCTGTGTTGTAGATAAGAGGTTTGGGTTTCTTTTGGTTTTGGTTTTGTTTTGTTGTGGTTTTTTGTTTTTGTTTTTTTCCTATTTCCATTCATTTAATCTTCTGATTTAATGATTCTATTGGCACCAAAAGTATTTCTCTTATTTTAGACTTTGCACAAAGAGAATTCCAGGCAGGACCTTTCGGGGCAGTTGCAGAAGTGACAGGCATCTTAGGTGATCTGCAAGACCAGGTACACATCTGATTATCTCAGGTGCCAGGCAGCGTTAACTGGGCTGGATTGCTTCCAGTTCTGGTTTAGCAAAGGCATTCACTCATTCAAGTATATACATTTCACTTCCATTTTAGGGCAATGACAGCTCTTAAATATTCATCTGCTTAATTGCTCTGAGGAGCCTGTTTTGGTACTAGTCATTTGCATGCACCGTGCAAGACTCCTGCAATCACAGCTTTTGCTTTTCACAGAATCACAGAATCACAGACTGGTCAGGGTTGGAAGGGACCTCTGGAGCTCCCCCAGTCCCACCCCCTGCCAGAGCAGGGGCACCTCCAGTAGTTGCACAGGACGGTGTCCAGGCGGGTTTGGAATGGCTCCAGAGTGGGAGACTCCCCAGCCTCTCTGGGCAGCCTGTGCCACTGCTCTGCCACCCTTGCAGGAGAGAAGTCCCTCCTCATGTAGAGATGGAACTTCCTATGTTCAAGTCTGTGCCTGTTCCCTCTTGCCCTATCACTGGGCACCACTGAAAAAAGACTGTTCCCATCCCCCTGGCACCCTCCCTTTAAGTATTTATAAGCGTTAATAAGATCCCCCTTCAGTCTTCTCTTCTCCAGACTAAAAAGACTCAAATTCCTCAGTCTTTCCTCATAAGAGAGATGTTCTAATCCCCTAATCATCTTTTCTTTTGAAGTGATGTGGTAACACCTGTATGTTGCAGCTATTTACTCAGGAAAAATACACTACAATACCTGTGATGCCAAGATTATCAACTTTTTTTTTTTTTCCTTAACCTGTAAGTATTTTTTTAAGTGCACCAGCTCAAATCCATAGCAAATTTAACACTTTGTGAGAGGCAGAATAAACAAAACTTTCATTGCCTTTTTTTCCCCTTTGTTGACGTGTGTAGGACACTCATCATTTCAGCCATTTGTTATCAGATCCCCTTGTTGTTTTTTTTTTCTTTTGGTAAGAATTAAGACACAGACTGCGAGTTGGGCATTATTATTATTTGCATTAAAATAAGCAAGACTTTGAAATATACTGTCACTGGGCTGGAACAAAATATTAAAATTAAACCATACTATGCCAGAAAGCTTCCAGTTTAGGATTTTGGGGTTCAGGAATGAAAGAAGGCTCAAGTAGCTTAGAAATTAACAAGATAGTAATCACTGAACCTGCAGTGTGCTGCTTCTATTTTAGCATTGAAAGAGGGCTTGTGTCCTACAACCTGGCTCACATTTCTTGACTATATAAATTTCTCCAACTAAAATATTATTTCTTCCTACTGATCTTGCTTCTTTTATTGCATGCACCGGCATTAGTCAGATTTCCACTGAAAGTGTAAACAGACTGAAATTAAAAAGTGATTTTAAATCCCTTGAAATTATTACGTGTTGTTGTGCACAGGATTTTTGCCATTTACGCTTTATACTTCCAAAACTTTTCCAATTTAGATTTTGATTATGCCATTCAAGGTAAATACATTTTAGAAAAAAATAGATTACAAAATTTCAACCAAACTAGATTTAAAAAAATCTCTATAAATAAATAAACACAAAAGATATTAACATTTTTGCATTTGCTTTTTTTTTTTTTTAGATTCAACCTGAAAATGTCCATATTTTAATATGGCATAAGTTCACATAAGCAACTCTAACCACCCAGGGTGGTGCAATTTATCACAGAAATAAGACAAAAATGCCAAACTTCAAAAAGGGTGATGTAATACATAGGTTAGGGAAGTGGCCAAAATCTAAGTTTTCAGATACCAAAGACTTTTTCCTGTGTGGTGTGAGATTTATAGTAGTTTGGCATTCTGCATGAATAGCATCATGCATTTGCTTTATTGTCTCCATCTTGATGCCAAATATTATCACAACACTGTTTGTAGAGTCAATCAGCTTAGGCAGAAGGTGATGGAACAAGGGATAAAGACAGCAGAGAAAGACAACATAAAATAAAAAGGAGTTTCTAATTCATTACCATCAGAAAGGCTTTTCTTTTGGGATTTCTGCTTAGACTCCATGGCATTGGGTGCAGAGGCAGAGCTGAAAATAGGTGGCTGAAAGGCTTGCCTGCCTTAGTATGCCTTCCTGTTGCATTTCTTCACCAGATTTCCCACTTTCTTCCTCTTCCATTTGCAATTTTTTTCAATTTCCTCTTTCCTCTTGGCTCTTTTTTGGCTTTTCACTCCTTCTCAAGGCTGATAGGGAACAATCCTATCTACATGCAACTACATGTGACCTATGTTTCTTTCTGGCTTTCCTCAGCTGTAGGCATCACCCAATCTCATGAAGCAGGATCTGTGACAGGATCTGCCATTTTCTGGTCAGGAGGAGTGTCTGAATGCCCTTATTCCAAGGCATCAGATATGCCAGGCAGCAGTAGGACCTCCCTTACTTGTCCTTCCTCTATATACCCTTAATATTGGGATGTGACGATCAGATGATTGCAGGGAGTAAGGATCCAAATTCATCTTAGCTGTTACCTTAACTGTGACTTGATCTGAGTCTGGTTCCAGCTCTAATCTTCTCATCTGCTACATTCTCCTTGAAAATGCACTGTAGGACCAGGCACTTAACAGCGTTTTTAGGTATACTTTTTTGCACTTAGTATGTATTTGGTAGATCCCACATTAGGATTACAAATACAGTGTGCGTTCAGATCCATTATATGGAAATTTCCATAAAATGTGATTTTAAAACTACTGAAAATTCAAAGATTAGCGGTCTTCTTGGTGGTGCAGATCAGGGAGACAAGATACAGTACTCATAAGCTGAAACAGGAGAGGTTCAAACTGGATAGGTTCAAACTTGTGCATGTTTTCTTCCAGATGTAGCTATCTACCTGCTGTTGAATGTCTCTATGTGCCATTTCACTTCTATTTCCCTGAGTCTTTCTGTACATAAAATAAGCATAGTTATAGACCTCATTTCCTTTGGAGTGCTTCAGAGATCTGTGGGTGAAGTAAATCAGGTTATACAACTACATGCAATGAAAGGAAGAGACAAGGCAGAAAATCACAACAATACTTTCTATGAAAGTGTCAAAGCATGTCTTTGGGTTTAGGCTTCTTTTCCTTGTGTTTCTGCTTCCCGTCAGGAAGATTTCTGCTTTTGGACTGTCAGAGCTATGTGATGATTTATAGTTTGTTAGAAAACCTTTGTGTGAACCTTTGTAAGGCTTACATTACATGGTCTTGTGCTTCTCAAGATACCGACTTGTGTAAACATAGAAATAAAGCTGAGGTTAAAACAAGCTGAATTTGAAATTAGATACAAGAGACACACATACACACTTGTATGTATCCCACAGAGTTTGTGCTCAACAAACTGCCAGCTGAAAGAGAGAAGTCTCCATGTTTGAATGGCTTCAAATGTGGGAGATGTCTTAACCAGATACAGCTAATTGGGTTCTTCAATGTATGAAGCAGTACGTAATTCTATGGCATGCGTTATATATGACTGACTGAGTGGTTTAATGTTCAATCTCCCTCTTAAAATTGTATGACTTTTGCCCATTATGGGGCAGAAGTCTGGAATGATTTTCCCAAACTCAAAATCATATCAAGTCCACCTTAATGAAATATCCAGACTGGGGCAGCAAAAGACTATGAAATGTCACCAGACCTGTCCTCAGAATGGCATCAGTAGTAAAAAATTGAAACCAGATGGTATTTTCCCTTTTCTTCTTCTCTTTGCAAAAGATACAGGAAGAAAGTAAGTAAGGGAGAGACTGACTCCAGCCCACGGGTGAAGGGAGAGTTCGCAGGGAAGCCCTAGATGGTGTTGGCAATTTGTTTATTTTGTACTAAGGAATCATTAGATAAAAACGGTGAAATAAGAAACTGAGAGCTGGAAATACTACCACTAGTACAGTCAATAATTTCTGCTCTAGCTGGGTTTTTAAATAAGATTTTTGGGGCTTGTTATGAGTAGGTCATAAAACAACTAATTTCAAATGTTATTAGGTAAGGAATACGCTGAAAAGACTCAAAGTAGAAGCTTTTAGCTCTGGATGGTGAAATACTGACATGCATTAGTTAGGGGATCAGTTAAGTCTTCATCACTGATGGTCTTGAAGAGCAGCTCCATCGGGACCAGCTCATCTGATGGAGAAGGGCAATGGTTTGTAGGAAGTACTTTGGTCTCTTTTAGCTCTGTGTATACCTGTGCTGCAGCACACATTTGGACAACCAAATGAGCTTTCTGTTTTACCTTCTTAGGGAATCCTGCTAGGTGGAATGTTTCTAGATAGCTGTTTGATAGGGCTTCTGCCATGAGCTTATAAACAGACGCATAAAATCCTGTAGTGTTTATTAAGCAAGTCCTTTTGCACACATATATATATACACACATATTGTTAAATTAGACTGTGCTTTAAACAGGTGTTTCTTTCAGAGTTGTATATTTAAATTACCAGTGGCAACTAATAGCATTTATAGCAAGATGTGAAAATGTTGCTGAGGATCATGTGGTGGGAGGCATAACCGCACACACTAATGCATCTTGTGAGTCAAGATAAACTTGCACTGGGCAATACGCAGTGGAGTGTGGAGGGGAGAGGAGCTGCCAGGGCTGTACATGCTCTGTAGCCTTCTAAACTCTTAACTGTTTTGGGCTAAGGTTAACAGAAGGATTCAGGATCTGCAGAAGACTACCTTAATTAAGTAGTATCAGTTTTCTAAGTGATATTTGAGATTCAGATCTCTCAGAGGTTCCTGATTTCATTTCCCTCATCTTCAGAATATTGGCTAAAACCAGGCTAATGATTTTAGACTCTTCTGCACGTCTTCAGCGTACTGTAAAAATTCAGAGGATTCAGTAGACAGGCCTCTCTTATATCCCGTCTATGCCAGTCAGTCCCCTGTGCTGTTTGGAGAAAAGAATCAGTCTTCAGACTAACACATTTTCTCCTGGCACAATTATACAGTTTTGCTCATCTTCAAAACATATGAATTTGATTTTCCCTGATTAGATGGCAAATTTTCTTGAAGTTATTTAAACTCGGTACAACAATATGACACTTCTACTCCTCTCTGCCATCGAAACAGGAATGAAGATGTTAGTTTGGGGAGCAATCAGGCAATCTAAATTATTCAGATCCGAAAGTTTTAAGTTAGAACTGTTTTTCAAATTCATTTGTGTCTGGATTACAACAGGCTCAACCCATGTCTGTCTAATGAAGCTGCTAAAAATCTCAGCTGGAAATTCAGGGAATCAAGTCTATCCATCATCTCAAAGTCATGATTATTTCATAAGGAACACTCAGTGTTCAGTCAAGTCTTTAACTCATCATTCAAGTTACCATAGTTTAACCATATAGGCATCTTTTAGAAGAACTCATGCTGAACATTACTTGATGAAGCTAAATCCCATTAGCAGAACAAACAGACCAAAGTCTGTGTCCTGACACCACAATAAGATGTACTTAAATATTCACAAAGGATACAGGTGCAGATCTCTCATCACATATTGGAGCACATCCAAAGCCTCTAGGAAGAATATTAATAACCTCTTCTCTTGCATTTCTGTTGGAGGAACAGCTCAATTAGTTTCAGTCTGCTGTCTTTCCCTTATCTATTATACATTTGAGTGGTTATACTTTGTTTCTGAAAGTGCACATGGAAGGATATGCATTAACAAGGTAACAGTACACAGGGGACCATATGGGTACCCTATACCAAACTTCTTGAGCTGGCGAGGACCTCCATCCACTTGTATGTGCATGTACACTATTTGCTCTTCGGCCCTTTCCCATTGTTGCTTTGCACATTGCAAACTGTCAAATGAAACTGGTTGGAAAGCACAGTCCTCTGGGTACAGCCACTCCCATCAGTTTTCTGTGGCAGACGCTATGGGTGGAATGAAATGAAAACACAACACAAAGAAGGATGAAAAGTATTAAAAGGAGGAGAGACCTGAAATGGAGAGAGAGAGAGATTGGATGTTGGTGAGGAACAAAAGCAATGCGTGAGACTGCAGCTCCAGCGAAGAAAACAGGGGTGGGACAAGAGAAATGGTTAAATCTGACAGGAAACACAGAGAAAGGTCACTTGTTTTTGAACTGTGTCTTGAACAATTTTATTTATTGTAATATATCTGTGGGCCTGTAAAAGAATGGGTCGTCTGTTAGCCTTTTGCCTTTTGATTTCCATGTCTACTGAGTCATGAAGGAGACTTGGATGATTAATGACGTAGAATCATAATTTGTGGTATCTGCACGTTCCCAAACACCTTCTAGAGTTCAGTGAACAGGTCAATTGATAACACCTATCACCCCTTAAAAGTGGGTTAATCATCTATGGGGGATAATACTATACAGATTTCAAACTGTAATTATCTAATGTGATGCTCTAACAAGGTTCATTTTCTATCATGCCATCTACCATAAATGTTTCCCATGTGATATATATAACATGATTTGATTTTTGAAAGTCTTATAGACCACCATTATCTCCTAGAACACATATTAAAAAAAAGATACTAGAACACATGTAAAAAATATCAAAAGAATGTCACTTAAGCTGGCCAGATACATTCCGTTAATAAATTATGGTTTGAGTTAAAAAATAATCATAAGAGCTGTCAGAAAAGGCTTATTGAGTTCTGCTTTAAAATAGTGTAGAATTTCCTAGGCAGAAAAAATATATCTTCCATTCAGATTGAAAAAAATAAAAAAAAAAAAAAAGCCCACTTCACGACTTTGTGGTTTGCAGAAATAACACTACAGAACTCCTTCTCCAAAACACGAGACTATTCAACTGAGGCTACTGAAAAAAATTACCACCATCTGTTATCAGTATAGAGCATATAACACAACTAAGGAATTCTGTTTCTAGGCAGAAGGAAGGGTACCATGTACTGCAATAACAAAATCACTATGCTCACTGGGAATGAATATTCTAAATATTCTAAATATTCTGTTTGAGGTAGCTCTGGTATGAGGCTAGGGATGTGCCTTGAGTCATCTCTCATTCCTGTTCAGAAAACACATTGCTAGGGAATAAAACAGTCTGAAATGCTACTGAGACTGCTTGCATAGGGGATTAAGCCTTATTTGTGCTCTATTCTAGCAACTTCTCAGTCAGAGCACTGAACTGACTTTGTGAATTTATGATTTACGATTCAGTGTGGCTTGGCTTTATGTCTGTGTTTCTCATCAGATCAGAACTGTAGCAGGAATAACACCATCACTAATGGAGTAGCCCTTTACCAAAGCTCTCCTGAGTTAGGGACAGACCCAAGTCTCTCAATTCATAATTTAGGGCTCTTCTAGTTAGACCATCTTTTCTTCCCAGCAAGTATACTCTCCCATTTTAAAGTGCTTTATGAATTACAACAATCTGAAAGTCTTATTATAGCACTAACATCTCAAATGTCTTCTTTCATCCCATGATTATTGCATGTAAAATACTAACTGTTTTTTGGAACACGAGCCAGAAACTTCTACTTTCCCTCAAAGAAGAATACTGTAACCTTTAGGCTCCTTCTGGGCCAAGATTATTCTTTTTTTTTGATGGGTGGAAAATGACTCTGCTCAGAACAGTTAGCAGCTGCCAAAGTCACCTATTTCCAAGAGCAAGCTAGAAATCAGCAGAAGCAGGGACTGTGTCTAGGAGTCCCCCTTCTCACTCTGCTAGTCTCTAGCTCAGGAGTCGTTCTGTTCCCCTCTCCCCTATATGCTTTGAAAGACGAGATGGGTATCTTGTTCAATTGTTTGAAGGAAAGATCAGAGGCATCTACCTGCAGAAGAAAGCTCTGAACTGCAGCTTCCCTGTGAGCAGAAGTGTCTCCTTCAAATATAGAGAAAAGCTTTTGAGAGGAAGAATTTGAGACTTCTTACCTGCTCGATGCATAGAAACACCATTGGGAAGCTCTTGGCTACTCTTTGCTCAGCTTGCTGTCTGATTCAATCTCCTTCTAAACTATCTTAACTCTCCTTCTTTCCTGTACATCGAGCACTGGGATCTTACTCTGTGATAAAAATCCCAGTCTACAGAAAGTTAAATCAGATACTGACATTTGAGGGGATAGGAGGGTGGGGGAAGGAGGACAAGAGACAATAGAAGGCAGATTTTACTTTCATCCTTCACATCTAGTACTTTCTTATCTCCCAGAGCTGTGATGGAAAGAGGCACTCAGGCAATCATGTACTATACTACTCTAATAGCAACCACGTAAGTACCCACAATTAATCATAAAGCTTTACCTTAAAAGCACCCATGAAATAATTTGTGCATGGCGATGGGAAGAGGATCACGTCCTCTGCGTTGCTGCTGAGGAAAGGCTACAGGAAAGGTTAGTTCCCTTGAACCTGTGCTATATCCACCAAACCCATGGAAACATCTTTGGTAGATATTTTCAGATATCTAAAATGGTTCTGGACAAATGAGACAAATTAGCTGAGCTTCAGGTCTCCACTGACAGTAATAGCACCTGTCTCCTAGCTCATATGTGATGCATATATTAGATACTTACATTTGACATATAATATGGACATGAATGCAAACTCAGCTGGCTTGCCCAAGACAACAGAGAAAGTATATGGCACAATAGGAGCTAAATGCTGCTGATTCACCAAATGATGTAGAGCATTGAAAGGAAGGTTCCCACCTTGCTGCCACCATCTACCTCTCACAAAAATGAGTTGTGCTTGAATTAATGACTCATAAAGAAGGTAGTTGAGATGTTAGTACTGCAACAATGAAGTATTGTGGATGACATCATTAAAATTCAAGGAAGATTGATTTTTAGCAATTCAAAATGCAAAATTTAAATGGCATAATAAGTTATTTTCTTAGGCTGCTTGTGCAAGTAGAGGCTTAGTGTTGCAAAAATATAATACCTGATTGCACAACAGTGTTATAATGGAACAATAGCACCTTTGGTGTGTATCTTGTTGGGGATTATTATCCGAGAAAATATTTATCCTCTGAGTTCCAAAAATGGAACACAATTATTCACAGACTTAACTTGAGAAATATGCTTTCACTGGATTAGCTTCTAAACCCTTTTGGATCAAATGTGAGGGTAGAACGAGAAAGAGTTTGTCATTCCTGTGCTAGACAATGCAGTGCTTTCCATAATAACTGGGGTCCTGCTCAGTGGGAGTAGCAATAATTGGTTGCAAAGGGCTGGCGTGAGAGTCAAAATAAGCCATGTCGAGAAGCAGGGCATCTTCCTCTGACAGAATCACACTTACATTGAGCGCTTTGGTGTTATCTTTACTGTAACAATCGAGTGAATTACGCACCTGCACTACCAGACTGGTAACATTTTAAGCAGAGGCCAGCTTAAAGTGCAGAGCAAACACCCACCCTGCAAGCGATCCTAAGAGGTAAACAGACTGGATCAAGTAGGCTGAATCCAAGCTGCCGAACAGCTTGCTTTGACAAGCAGGGTCCTTCACTGTGAAAGGAAGATTCCTATTGAAATTGTTGACAGCTTTCAAGTATCTCTAGTGCCTCTCCGCCTAGGGAGGGGACTTAACCTTTGCAGTGCTGTGACATCTCGAGAAGAAAGGCTCTGAAACTGGAAGGAGAGATCAGAGCAGAGAATAAGCCACTTATGTCGGTAAAAATGGCTGAGTAGAAGACAGGGAAAAATTGTGCTCTTTGGGGGAAAACAAAACAAAACAAAACGAACTTGAGCATATGGCTCCAAATCTGTGAGTATGCACATATTCCTATCTCTGCACTAGCAAATGGGCTTATTAACACCCAAGGATGCTGCTGGTACACAGCACCTTTGCAGATCTGGGTCCAGTTTGTACTGTTATGATATGGCTTAAGCCAGAGACCATGAGCCATCTGGATGAGCTAATAAAACATGTCTCTATTTTTCTTTTTCTTTTTTTCTTGTATTGTTTTTCTTAACAGAGATTTAAAGTGTTCCATTTGCTCTTTGCAGTGTCTTTACTGTTTGGACCAGGGTGGAAAACTGAACCTTTGCATTTTAAAATATCTATTGATTTCACTTTACTGTATACATGTCTGTGTCCTTTCGGTCTTCCTCTAACAAATAAATTCCTAGTGTTCCTCCTGGGATTTTTTCCCCTCTTTGATGTGAAAAGCTGATATTTTCTATTGGCAGGTTTCATAGGTAAAACAAGGGCTTCATTTGCAAAAACAGGTGATAGATAATTGTGTGTGTGTGTGCATACATATCTATATCTACCTGTATGTGTAAGCAATTTCCAGAGTTATCTTTTGAACTCACAGGCAGAAGACTATTACTTGCTAGCTACACCTAGTACAGGCTAGTGGTAAATTTTGATAACACATGGACTAAATAGAAGTGGCACTTCTTGAGTCCTCCAGTTTATAAGGAGACACGAGACAGATCCACCAGTTTTGAGGCTGATCATGTGGTGTGCTTCTGCACACAGACTGTTTAGACTGGGAAAGATGGGGACTGGGTGCCTCAAAGTAAGAGGTGGTGCCAGATAAAAAAAAAAAAAAAAAAAAGGCTCCCCAAGCCTATCACAATCCTAAATTTACACAGGAGTTGAATACAACCTGAGTTTAGTTGATTTTATGAACCACAAAATGAGCATGTGGTGCTTTCTACAGTTGGTGGTGATGTAAGACAAACTGACCATCAGAGGTTTTTTTACTTTGTCTGCAGATGGTGCAAGACAACCAGCCTAAGTGAGATGCCTGCTGAAAGGCCGCTACAGCAGGTACTGGCCTCATGAGTGGCCTCTGATAAATATGAGGAAGTTTGTTGGCTTCTAAAAAAGAAACAGCAATAGGCTACAAGGTCTGACAAGTTGGCAGACAAGACGACGGGTGAAAATTAGGCCAGATCCATGGCCAGCACAGCCTCTTGACAACTGAGAAGAAAAAATGCTGCCATTTTATGCCCACGATTCAGTTATTTATGTGACATCCACCACATATTTCCACATGTTTGCACAGAATTATTTATCTTTTCCTTGTAATTAGAGATTCCCTTTACTCCTCTCTTCTTCACTGTTTAATGTGACACCATATCGATTAGGTTTCCAGAGCATACCACTCCAGACATATTTATATGGCTGTTTGAAATGATTTACAATAACTAATGTTGTAACAGCAATATAATTTTGGAAATATGATACCAGTAAATAGCAGTAAAGGTTCCGCTAATAGCCAGAATTCCTTGTACCATGGGAATATGTGGCCACTAACAACTTATCACCTGAAGGCCATACCTTCAAGTTGATGTAACCTGGCATAGGACCAAATTTCAGAGCTCCACAGAGTTATCACAGCTGAGACTCTGTCTGTCCTAATTACCCTGGTTATAAAGCTGGATAGAGCACAAGCAAGTTCCCTGAAAATAGTAAACTGGTCTGAAGCATGTCATAGTGCAGGAAACCAAAGTTCCTCCTTACTGTCTTTCCAGGGAATTCTTCTCCATTGCAGAAATGGTTTGGACCAACAAGAATTGATTTATTTCTGTGAAATATTGATCCTCCAACAGGAGAGAGGGAAATTGAGCTGGTTTAATCCAATGTAAAAATACATTTTCTAGAAAGCTTTGAAATTTTGTGAAGGCTAATACCTCTATTAGTATTATGTTGCCCTAATTCTTGCGTTACCTAGACATAGAACCGACACTTAGGATTTTAGCTTTGCAAAAGACTTATCAGAAGAAAAAAAAAATAATTACAGATTTTGGGATTATCCAAGGTTAATGCATGTTTTTATACCAGAACCTGGAATAGCATACATATCCAGTGCTTTTACCAAGAAGTGAATTCTCCTTGCAGCGATATCAGCATAAGGAGTAATTACAGAATTTAATTGTTAAGGTTTTATCTATGAAACCAACATGACAAGAAGTACATTGTTACTACCTGAATGCCAGCTAATTTGTAAATATCAAGGCAGCAACATTTTTGGCATAAAACTGCAATTTCTAGCTTGCAAAATTTGCAAGACTGAAGGAAATCTAAACAAATCTAAACGAATGAAGTCTGCGGTCTGTCAGAAGAGCAAATGATCAAAGCTTTGCTTTGTAAGCTGATGTTTTTATTAATAAATGAAAGAAGTTCCAAACAACCCTTTAGCGTTAATAGAACTGAGTTTCTTTATCTCCCGATCTATTTGTAGATCTATTTGCAGCCTCTCAGTACATATGGTAATAGTTGTAGAAAAGGCACCTTTGTTTTCCAAGTTGAGAACAGCCTCCTGCTTTGCGTAGGGGTTTTTGGTTACCTAAAAGATTTCTGCACAAGAGACAAACCTTCTCAAAACAGCCATCTAAAATGTTTGCAGGATTTCAAAGCAGTAGTTGAAGAGGTAGGTCTTTTACTCCCCAACTGCAACACGCAAATACTATGGACAGATTTGACAAAATCTCTAGTTTCTGCTGGAGAATTGCATCAAGAGAAAAATCTTCAAGTCCACGTAAAACAATTGTGTTCAGGAACACCTGACTTTTCAAAAAAATCTTCCTCATCTTATAAACTATTTCATCTAGAAGTGATTAACCTAGTTGATCATAGACATCAAGAACTATAAGGCTGACTTGAAATTCCAAGTGCATTTTTGCTGTCAGTGGTTTAGAGGATTGGATGAATTTAGTAGCCTCTAATTAGGTGATGAAGACCCGAGTGTATTAAATAAATACATTGAAAGAGTGCCGCACTCCTTGAAAAGGTCTGAAATGTGGAAGGGCCACTTTCTCATGAGAAAGTAAAAATGGAGTCAAATTTTGAGATTTGTAATATATTCAGAATAGTTAAATAAACTGTGCAATTCTTCAGGGTTTGTGAAATCCCTAATCCCTAATTTAAAAACAGATTTTAGATCAGATCCCCAAAAGGAAGAAAACATTTGTCTTTTGATTCTGATTCAAATTTTAAAAAATCTATTTCAATAGATACATAGTATAGCCAGAACAAATACAAATTTTTAGAGGGAAACACAGACTCATAGATATACATACAGGCAAAATAAATGCAGATTATTCAAAGATAAATCTTCAAAAATGCAAATAACATTCAAGCAATGTGAAATATCAAATGTAGTGTGGAAGCAAATATATCAAAGCAGTGCCTTGTTTTTAGACAGATTTTCATTTATTTGTAAAGCAAATCCATTGTAAGAAAGTACCAAAAAAATCAGTGTGCACACACACATGCATATTGAAAAATGAAGATTTCAGACACAATGTCCATGAAGCACTTCAGATGATCAGTAGCACTCCCAGAAGATGTTACACCATATCTGTTCTTCAAGATAGCTACATCTAGTGACCAGAAAACTCTCTTAACTACTAGTGAATACCTTCTGACTTGAGGTTGAGCAATTGCACCTAAATCATAATGGGACAAAGTTAATTTGATTTTGTAGAGTTTACTTACAGACAAAAAAACATGATTATATTGAACACGCATGCAGAAAGACTTATATACAAAATATAAAATATAATTCACATGCAAGCATATAATGTGATAAACATTCAGGCAGAACAAAACTATAATCAAATATATAGGAAGATACATAGAGACAAATGTAAGCTAAAACCAAAGCTAAAGGAAATACAGAAAAAACAAGCCAATAAGTCAAATTCCCATCAAGGAGAACAATATTAAGAAAAATGCTGGGAAATAAAAAAGGAAGAATAAGTTTCTGACATTGAAAGATTAAATGTATTTGTGGAACTATAGTGGCGCAGAGTCTAGTTGGAGGTTAGTAACAAGTGGTGTCCCTCAGGGGTCAGTACTGGGCCCAGTCTTGTTCAACATATTCATCAATGATCTGGATGAAGGGATAGAGTGTACCATCAGCAAGTTTGCTGATGACACAAAACTGGGAGGAGTGGCTGACACACCAGAAGGCTGTGCTGCCTTACAGCGTGACCTCGCCAGGCTGGAGAGTTGGGCAGAGAGAAACCTTATGAAGTTCAACAAGGGTAAGTGTAGGGTACTGCACCTGGGGAGGAATAACCCCATGCACCAGTACAGGTTGGGGGCTGACCTCCTGGAGAGCAGCTCTGTGGAGAGGGACCTGGGAGTCGTGGTGGACAACAGGATGACCATGAGCCAGCAATGTGCCCTGGCGGCCAAGAAGGCGAATGGCATCCTGGGGTGCATCAAGAAGAGTGTGGCCAGCAGGTCGAGGGAGGTCATCCTCCCCCTCTACTCTGCCCTGGTGAGACCGCATCTGGAGTACTGTGTCCAGTTCTGGGCTCCCCAGTTCAAGAAAGACAGGGAACTGCTGGAGAGGGTCCAGCAAAGGGCAACAAAGATGATTAGGGGACTGGAGCACCTTTCTTATGAGGAAAGGCTGAGGGACTTGGGTCTCTTTAGTCTAGAGAAAAGAAGATTGAGGGGGGATCTTATTAATACATACAAATACTTAACGGGAGGGTGCCAGGGGGATGGGAGCAGTCTTTTTTCAGTGGCGCCCAGTGATAGGACGAGGGGTAATGGGCATAAACTTGAACATAGAAAGTTCCATCTTAACATGAGGAGGAACTTCTTTACTTTGAGGGTAGTGGAGCACTGGAACAGGCTGCCCAGAGAGGTGGTGGAGTCTCCCACTCTGGAGACATTCAAAACCTGCCTGGACGCTGTCCTGTGTAACGTGCTGTAGGTGACCCTGCTCTGGCAGGAGGGTTGGACTAGATGATCTCCAGAGGTCCCTTCCAACCCTAACAATTCTGTGAATTCTGTGAATTCTGTGAACTAGATCTATGGTCAACAATTGGCATAGATTTGTTTGTATCTGCTGAAAAAATTTGCATATTGGTTCTGGATTACTATTCCTATTACGCAGAAATAGTACTGTGTTAGAGAACACAGCTGAACATGTAATCTCAAGTATAAAATCTATATTTGCTAATAACTGTGGTAATGATAGATAACAGACCACCATTTAATTGTTATGAGTTTAAATGTATTGCAAGGTGGTATGATATTAAACCCTACTTGGAGTCTTAGACACAGTCTAAAGGTATTATATGAAAGATATTTTAAAAAGATGTTAAAAGAATGCTTTAAAAGGATGCTTTAAAAGGATGCTTTAAAAGGCTTAGGAGTCAAGTTCTGATCCCTGTTTGACACCATTAAACTGCAAAGCAGCATCCTGGCAACACCTGTGAGCTAAAATATTGTTTAAGAGAGAGCTTGGACTTCGGTTTCTCTGTCATGAGTTCATTTATGTTAAAAATAGAGAAGCTGAACATTCTTGTAAAAATCAGACAAGTAGAGGATCACAAGAATGAAAACCTTTCAGCTGCTTGACTGCAGATTTGCTTTGATAAAGGGAGCAGAAAACAAGAAGTGTATAAAAGAAACAGAAAAAGAAGCTTCACCAGTTTCTAAGACAAGGAAAGGAGTTCCCAAAATATAGCACAGAAGAGATGTTGGAGAAGTCAGGGGATCAGACAGTGTCACGGGAAAAGACAATGCAGAGCATTGCAGGAGCTGAATTTATGATATGATTCTCTAGGAGTGGAAGGCTCCCAGCTCAGAGAATGACTGAGAAATACTGATGCATGCTCATATTACTAATACATATTTCTTCACTGGACAATGGCAATAAAAGAGAAAAGGGGCCCTTGAGAAGGATTAGGTTGCAATATACCAACCCCTGGAATACCCGCGTCTATATCCAGGTTAGCTGTTAAAGGAAGTTGTTATTAGGAACCTGGGAAGGTACCCATATGAAAGACACAAGCTGAGACTTAGGGACCTTTTAATCTCCCTCACAGACTTTTTGCTGTCACTCTCTGATATAAAGAGCACAAGCATCTTTAATATCATCTCTATGGAAAATTCCTATGTACTTTTAATAAATAATAAGTTCTGTCAGACTACTGATTTTATATATAAAATACAATGAGTGTTTGTATATTTCTCCTTCCCCATCCATAAATTTTATTCCCACACAGGTAGAGCTTATATATATTTCAGCCACTGTGGCTTTAGGATATTAGGAAATGGAATGGAGTTGCCCAAGGCCAACAAGTATTAACAAATATTAGTAAACAAAAACAAATATATTTTTGAATGAAAATGAAAATTTAATGTTGAATTCAACTGAGTCAAGTTACACTTCTAACTGAACTCCAGAAAAAATCATAAGGATTATTTGGAGGGATTTTGAGGTGAGGCAGACTGGATTAATTATTTTTAAGAAAAAATCAGAATTAAGAAAAGTTGAGAAGGAAACTACCAGTTTAAAATTCGGTTGAACACTTTTGTTGAGGAAATGAAGCATTGCCTGTGATTTATACAATTTTATTAATAGATACCTCACACTATATACAGAAGCAGACTTTTCCTCTTTCCTACATTGCAGTGTCTGTTAATCTACAAGAGGAAATTCTTAATTCTCTTCAAAAGTTTTCACATAATAGATGGAAAGTGAAGTAGCAGGATGTTTCCCATTCCAAATCTTGTCCACAAAAATCTCCAAAGAAATCTTATAATTTCCAGTATGAATTTAGATACTGTAGAAAATTTAATCAGTGGAACTATCCACCCTCCAAAAAAAAAAAAAGAAAAGAAAAAAAAAAAAAGAAAGAAGTAAGGTTTCATCCAAAAGCTACTGAAATCTTTGGAATCTTCTTACTAATCTCAACATATTTTGTATCAGACCTGTAAAGGTTGAATACAAATTCTTAGATCCATAAGTAAAGTTTGCGTACAAAAAGAAATCAAACATGATTAGAACGGTTCAGCTCATCAAGAAAGGAGGACATCAGAGCCCATTACCAAATCAATGGCATAGGGGAGGTTAATCACTTGCATTAATTGTTTTCCTAGTCCAAAAGGAGAAAGAACTACTAAGAATGGCTTTTGCCAAACAGAATGCACAGTTAACTTGCATCTTACACTATTAAGTGCTTGCTGGTGTAAACAGAAATGTTACCTAATTCTTACAGAGCACTTTTCATCAAGATAACTCAAAAGTGCTTTGACAATGATATAGCACCATCCATTCCATGGCTAGAAATAGAGGCATGGGTAAGTGAAGTGACTCACAACACACAGAAGCCCTGGAAGAAAATCAAGATTTCCTTTTCATCCAGTTAGTGTTCAAGCCTCTAGGCTGCATCGTTTTCCCGAGCCAACATGTGCCATTTCTTAAGAAATCAGAAGGAAAAAGTGATGGGAAGCAAGTATAAAGAATGACTACAGTAAATAAACTGAGCAGATGCTGTAGCTGTTTGCAAAGCAGCTGTTAAAAGGCTGTTTCCAAATGTAAAGGGACAGTTCCCAGAAACGCATGTTGGAAAAAACTCACATTGCAGTAAAGTGCAAGACTTCCTACGGAGACCAAATCTTTTCTCGGGAGCATTAGTGCGAGTGAAGAGTGTCCAGAACATTTGTTCAGTCTGTATCAGGGCATTACACTAAAGATTATACTTTAAAGGGTCTTAGTCAGACAGTTTAATGTCCACTTTAACCCTTGGGCTTGCTCAGAGGACAATACACACGTCTGAGAATTCAAAGGTTCAATTAATGTCCCTGATTTAGGACTCTCCCAGACCCCATCAAACGAAAGCACCAGATACAGAGATGTAGCTGGAAGTTAGCTTGAATATATCGTTGTGTCTTTATTGATCTTTCCTAAAAAGACTGATGTGCAGATAGTGATCTTATCTCCAGAAACAGAGAGAGCCTGATGCCAATCCTGAGCAACTCAACCAAAACAGTATTACTTGGTGCTTCAGGAGTTGTCAGGCTCAGGTTCAAGATGCATATAAAACTGTCCCTACAAGTGTTCTAATTATGCATGCAAATACCTCGTTAGCACTCCAGCTGATTATTTGCCTGTGCAATTCCTGCAGTAAAGAAAAACATATTATACCCAAGCATTTTTACACATGCGGTTCTAAAAGGCTGAAGCTCATCAAGCAAACAATTTCTTCTCCAAGGACAATGAAACTGAAGAACAGCAGAAGCAGCAGCTGTATGATCATCCAGTGGGGGCCAGGGCCACCTGCTCTGAAAGGCCAGAGACCTTGCAATTAAGGCAAAATCCACTCAGAGAGCAGGGAAAGTTTCTTCTTGATTCTCAGTAGTTAAAAGTTGGTGCACACCAAGGAGCACAAGAGCTTCAACCCTTCCAGAACTCTGAATATTTTATCTAAATACATGCCAGACCCTCTGTAATTCTCTGAAATTCTTGGCTTTAGTAATTGGCCAGGGAATTATTGCCACCAATTTCAGAGCACTGTATGGAAATGCACTTTCTTTAACGTATTTTAGATTCTAAGTCCACCTTCAGTGGATATCCCCTTAATCTCATGTTAAAAAGGAAAGGAGAGTGGATGTGCAGCCAAAGACCTGAATTGTCTCTATTTACATTTTTGCAGAATGTTCAGGAATGTAGCCTTGACCCTAATTCTGGTTTCTACATTTTAATTATCAGTTCATATCCCTGATACATGCCCCAAGGATATCTTTTCAATTTAGAAAAGGAGTGGATGGAGATATACGTAAGTTGCAGAGACCCAGTTTCAGCTCAGTTTTCTATAGATTGTTTCAGAAATCATTGCAAGGATTCAATTATTTTAATTATTACAGATTGATTTCTACTGAAGTGCAGAGATGGGGGCTGCTCTGTTTTCATCATCTTTATAAATGGGGAAATAATAAACAATAAAATAACAAACTATAAAATGCTTCTTTGTCACAGTTGTGCATTGTTTATCACATCTGTTTTTTTTTTTTCACCTTGCACAGAGCAGGTACCAATAATTCATGTCTGAGTGAAATCACTTCTGTAAAAGTTTACATACCTCATATCATTAGCAATAGATCACTTTTAAGCATCTTTAGGGTCTGCTTTCCTATTTCATGATCTTGGTAGTTATCTTCATTTCAATAAAAAAGATTTATTTTAACAAAAGCATCATACCTTAGGCAACTGAAATGGTGCAGCTCATAAAGGAGAATGTAATTCAAGTGTAAATACCTTCCCAGCATTTGGAAATAGATCTCATGTATAAACCAAAAGCCAAAGCCAGTATTTTCAAGAACTTTGCAGTGTTCTAGGACACTAATTCCCATGTTGTGGAATTAGACACCTGATGTTGTGCAAGGCTCATATTTCAGCCTCGGGTCAACTGGAGAAAAATTCAAAACCTGGAATTAGACCTGTGTAGCTACCCAACACAGATTTACTTGAAAGAGAGGTGCAGTGTCCAGACCATAAATTAACGTGATTAGCATCATGCAACCTGATCCTAACCACACAGAGCATTTGCATCATGGACATGAGTTGCTTATACGATGCCTGGCAGATTTAGGTCCTTCAATACAATGACTGCACTTGACACCTATGCTGGGCTAGGAGCAGGTCGTAGATTCCTTGGCTCAGGCTTGAAGGTGACTATCTCCCTCTGCTCTGGGTTCAGAGCTCAGCCTCATTCTTCAAGGATGGGTATTTATGTCTGTTCCAAAGACCTGAGTGAGGATAGGGCTTTTCTTTTAAAACAGGACTTGTAGAGAAGGTGGTGCAAACAGCTCTCCTGTATATTGATGTCAAAGGTACCCAGGAGAGGAATAGATCACAGTTTTGCATCTCTGAGCTGAGGAGGACCAGACTGTCATCTCCTTTACCCCAGGAGAGTGATCTAAAATGCTATGGCACTGGCTAAAGAGGGAGAATCACCACTGCCTTGCTGATACTGCATGGCAAGGAAGGACCCTAGAAACAGTTGAGCTAAAGAGAGATGAGGAACTCAAGCATGAGTGAGTGCATTGAGGCAAGTTTGCTCTATTTGTCATCTTGCCCATCCACCTCAATTTCTAATGTGTTCTTGTAAGTGAGAATGTGTGGAAAAGAAAATGTGGAAAGCTAGAGGAATTGCACCCCCAAAAGGAGCCCAGTGTTTAGGAAGAGATGCATTTCTGCCTGGAAACGAAAGAAGGGTAGGTGTATCTATCACAGAATGTATCTTGCCAGTGGACCCGAAAGTGCTATTGGGATCTCTCTCAGGAAAGGGTGGGGAGTGTCTATGCAAATATGCAAACACCATAAGAAATGCTAATATACTGAAGAGCTGTGGGAAATGAATCTGGTCTATTTAGAGCAAGTGTATATTCGTAGAAAGTGATGACATTATTTCGAATTCAGCAGGTTCAGAGTTTTAAGGATTTTTTTAACCACTGTTTTCCAGCTTTGCTGAAGCTTTTGCAGAATTGCTGATAGTACTACTGATAATTTTATTTGAAATCTGACAAAAAATGCTAGTAGGTATAATAGTCCACACGGCCACTGTTTTCTCCTGGAGGTGATAGCTCAAATGCAACATGTTGATGACTGCAAAAGTGATGTGTTGCCTTAGGGAACAGAATAGTCTATATTGATAGTAGAGATTTGGACATAGGAAGTTTGAACCTATATTTCACTTTTATTTTGGTGGTGCATAAATGCAATAATCATGATCAAATTCCTCGATGTCCTCGGCACTGTGCAGTTGCAGCATAAACAACATGTATAACTCCAAATGACTCAGAGACCATGATAAAAACAATATTATCTGCTTGTAATCTGTGAAACTGAGGCACAGCAAGAGTTAATTCTTCACCCACTAGCTGGAAGGCTTTATTTGGCAGAGATGGAAACAGGATAGTTTTCCCATGTCTAGGCTGAATACCTTGAAGATTATTGCCCTCCATTTTCCTTACACTTCAGTTCTAAACATATTATTAAAAATAAATGCTTGAGTTTTGTTTTGGTTTAGATATTTTTTTACATAAGCAGTACTCAAATTAGTTTTATCTAGGCCCACCTACAACTCAGTGGTTTGTGTTTGTCTTTCATTCTAATCAAGTTGCTGGTATGCTCCAGGAGAATGTTAGACTTTTTAAAAATTAATTGGTGCACTTGTCTTTAAATGACTTTTTGCCTTTTGTTTTATCTTTATTTTGTTTCCAATGTTTTGAGTCTTTTCTGGCAGGCTTGCTGTCTTTTGGATTGTTCTTTGCTTCCTGTGGAAACTTCATGTAGTTTGTTTTGGTTCCTTTCTTTTCTTGCTTGTAATAAAAGGGTGTCTGAATAGCTCAGTAAGACTTTTCCAGGTTTAATTTTTATGTCACATATGAAATTAAAATTGCATTCTGCCAAAATAATTGTTAACTAGTCACTGCTTCAGCTCTATGCAGTACTAAACATAGATATAGTCATAGTGTAGACCATGCCTTTCTGACAGCCATTAGGACAAGCTGCATCTAGGAAGAAAAAGTGACATTACGGTTCCTTCTGTCTATGTACACATTGTGGACAGAATCTATCATTTCCCCTGTGTGCACAGGGCTGATGAGCAGCCGGTGTTCAGATTTGTTAAAGGGGAATAAGCTAAAGAGTCTATAATGCATGGCTGATACTGCCCAGTATTATATACAGATCAAGAAAGAAATGTCTAGTCTTCTGTGCCAAAGACAAACAGAAAATAGGTGCAAATTAACTTTTGCCTATGGTAGGAAAAATATTTCTCAAAAAAACACTTGAGCATCTTTGATTGATCATAGCTATATGAATATGGAGAAAGTGGCAAAGTTAATTTTATCTATTCTGGAAAGACTGTTAGAGGTTGTCCTTGGACCCTGGGGCCAAAATATCTGATTATTAGTGTAATACATGTATATGTGTCGAAGGCAAGAGGTGTGTGGATGCCTCACACAGTATGCCTTTTATTTTGGAAAGAATGTGCCATATCTCTGAGTTAAGAAGAATTAATACCAGAGTGGAGTTTGTACATGTACTTTTTAGACAATCTTATTATCTGTGGCTTAAAGCAGATAAGATAATAGTCTGTCTTGGAGGCACACATACAATTTTAATCTACAAGAAGATAAACAGACTTAAATAGGCAATATTTTCTCTAACTTTAAAGAGCTCAACATTTCTGCCTCTTTGACACTCAGGACTCACTTTAAATTTCCAGCCCCAGTTCTTGTCATGGCTCATGCTCTAGGAACAGCCTGTCCTCCATATCCATAACCGTGGCATGATTTTCACTTCAGTGTGATGCCATTTTATTAGGCCATGTGAGATGCAATGTGTGTTTCAGTACTGTGGAAATTACAAAGACTACTATACTGAAGAACAATAGATGTTAGAAGGTATAAATCATGATCTATTCCTGTGTAGTCAAAGTGAGATTTGAAAAGTTTTAGAAGGAGAGAACGAAAAAAAACCCAAAAATTGGCTGGTCACCTTTCTGCTGGATTTTTCGTTTGATGAAAGTACTTGTATTCCTCTGTGAAGTACTAGTGTGGAGCATTGCCATATACAAGCCCTTTCAAACATCCAACAGAAGAGCTTCCTGTGGAAGCAAAAGTCACTCCAGATTAATTTGTACATGCAG
Organism: Charadrius vociferus; assembly: GCF_000708025.1. NCBI lineage: Eukaryota > Metazoa > Chordata > Aves > Charadriiformes > Charadriidae > Charadrius > Charadrius vociferus. The sequence continues at coordinate 38,102 of NW_009646618.1, read as the reverse complement.
CTGCTTTCTTTCCCTGTGGAAAATAAAATATAGTGGCTTGATGTGGTTTAAGGGGTCTGAAGAATTTCTCTTGGAGACACTCTGTTATGAAGAGTTTCTTCCTTTATCCAATAAAATAGTTTTCATGGCAGCAGAACCACCTCCATTCGCTGCACTGGCCCTCTTCTGGGATTAAAACATTTTTTGCATCCCTGTGTGATTCAAAGCTCATGACAAAATCATTCCTTTGCAGATGTAATGCATTTTGCTTTTTCAGTTCTTTACCTCAAAATTCTTGTCTGCATCAAAAACTTTGCAAAACAGCATATGCTTCTTCAGGGCTTTCAGACAACTGAAAATCCCCCCTCTCTTCTCAGAAAGTACATGTAAACAATTCAAATATCCTTTCCCCAAATACATGGCATGGCACAATTTCCTCAGCTGCAGAGTGAACAGTAACAACATCTTGTACTTTAAGGAGGTCAGTCATAAGAAGAAGAAGAAAACGAAGAAGAAGAAGAAGAAGAAGAAGAAGAAGAAGAAAAAGAAGAAGAAAAAGAAGAAGAAGGAGAAGAAGAAGGAAAAGAAAAAGAAGGAGAAGATAAAGAAGAGAAAGAAGAAGAAGAAAAAGAAGAAAAGGAAGAAGAAAAAGGAGAAGAAAAAAAGAAAAAGAAAAAGAAAAAGAAAAAGAAAAAGAAAAAGAAAAAGAAAAAGAAAAAGAAAAAGAAAAAGAAAAAGAAAAAGAAAAAGAAAAAGAAAAAGAGAAAAAGAAAAAGAAAAAGAAAGAGAAAAAGAAAGAGAAAAAGAAAAAGAAAAAGAAAAAGAGCAAAAATCTTACATAGTTGCTTTAATTGAAGCTTGGACTTATGATAAAACTGTTTCCAAAACACCCCCTCTTCAGGAGAAGAAACAAACATTTCCCAGACCCTTGTATGTCACGACAAGTAGAAGTGTCTAGCTAACCCCTGCCACCAAAGCCAAGACAAACAAAAGTCTCAGACTACTTTTCATCGGGTCTAAAACAACCCACATTCAGCTATATCTGAAGGATTTACTTTGTGAGCAAAAGATTTCCCTTAGCTCATTTGCTTCTTTGGATTATATTTAGCAAGTGTCCTGTGAGTCCTTGCTCCTCCTCTTCTCTATATGTCCCCAATCTGGTTTCCCGAGATGCCAGTGGGCTCTGTCTGACCTGGGTGCATGGTTCCTGCTCCTTGCTTGGGGTCCCAGCCCAGGACCAAGTCCTCCTTTCTACTGAAATGGACTTCTTATGCTGAGAGAAGCTCAGATTATTTTTTTTTCTAGTATTGTCAAGCACACCTATTTCATCAAAGTAAGAATAAAAAACATTTCATGCTGTCTCCATGGAAAAGAGGAAAATAATAACCTAGAGAAAGAAACCAGAACAGAACTTTAAAAATTCACTTTAATTTACTCTTTCACCTATTTTTTTTGGTTTGTTTTGACATGATTTCTTGGTAGGTAAACAGCAGTTCCAGTGTCTTTCATAGTGTCACAATGTGGCATACTGATAGCCGTAGCACGCAAAATGATGTGCCATAGCATACTGTGAAATAATGTAAGTAGAAGAGGCTTGTATTAACATGCTTGTTTTTGACTCAAAATCTCATTTTTCTAGATCAAAAAAATCTCGTTTGTCTAGGAATTGTGTAACTTTGAACAAGAAAAGAAATATTCAGTTTGTGCAGTAATTAGGGAAGTAGCTGTTTTTTATATTCAAGGAAAATAAAAGTATACTTGATTGATGGAGAGGCACAGAAAAGGCCTTGGCAGATGCAAGTTGAGCATGTTTGGTGGACTTCTGAACTCTGCTTGATACAGTGATTCCTCCTATAGCTCATGGGAAGGATTTGGAGCTGTGCCACTGTTGAGAAAACAGGTTAGAGTACATTTCTCCAGTGCGGTGATTTACACACTCACTGCAGGTGGGGGGAATTTTTTCTTATTTTGGAATTTTTAATGCACTGTAAATTCAATACTTACAGGATAAGATGAAATTAAGGAGTAAGGCTGCTGATCTCTGCGCCCCTTGAGTTTCAAAGGCAGTGCTGAGAGCCTCATTGCCTACAGAACAAACTGCAAATATCTCTTGGGAGACCCAAGGAGGTGATTTCTCTTTTAAATTAAGGACTAGATACTGAGAGCTAGGTACTGTGGTTAATTCCTTAGCAATAAGTTGAGGGATAAATAATTTCAACTGAAGGATAGTAGATTCAAATTAGATATTGGGAAGAAATCCTTTACTCTGAGAGTTGTGAGACACTAGCCCAGGTTGTCCAAAGAAGTTCTGGATGCCCCATCCCTGGAGGTGTTCAAGGCCAGGTTGGATGAGGCTTGGAGCAACCTGGTCTGGTGGGAGGTGTCCCTGCCCATGGCAGGGGGTTGGAAATGGGTGGTCTTTAAGGTCCCTTCCAACCCAAACTATTCTGTGATTATGATTCTATGATCTCAGTTGTCTATGTCAGCAATGTGTGACAAAGTAGTGTGGTCTGCAATGAAGCAGAGGATGGACTGGTCCCAGAGCCACCCCGTTGCAGGAGATACCATTTGAAGGTGGAAGCTCACAAAGGGTCAGTTGTGTGAGTACTGTGCTGGGTGGATAGGATTTGACCATTCCGAGAAAGGCCACAGCTGACATTTTGTCATTGGGGTTGGTGTTTCATCTAGCATTTTATATAGCAGTCCCTCTGTGCTGTCTGTTTCTGCTGATATACTGAGACCCCTATCTCTTTTTTCCCTGTTGTGCTTTTTAAGAGCTTCGAGGGAACAATTCCCCAGCCTGCTAAAATAAACAAGTGTGTCTCCTGGATTGTAAAAATGCTGAATCAATTACTGAAACTGTCTGGGAATCTTAAATGGCTCTTTTAAAATATATTGTCAGATCTGTTCAGGAAGAAGTAAAGAAAAGCAAATCTTTGCTTGTGGTTAGCCCAGTGAGAAAATGCCTTCCCGCACAAATCCTCCCGTCTCTGCCTCCCTCCCTTTCCCCCTCTCTCTTCCGAATAATGACACATTGTAGGAACTAACAACCTGAACAGCCGTAAACTATGGCAGTAACTTCCACCCACACACCTCATTAGGCCTTTAAAACATTTTCCTTTGCCTTTCCCTTGCACTACTGAGTGGCACAAGTGTGAAGTTGCCCTTTCACATTATAATTAGAAGCAGTCAGTGGGTTTTATGCTCTGTAATTTGGTAATTATATGGTCTGTCACTTACTGGACACTGGTCTGTCTGGTCATTTTGGGTTTTGGTCTATCCAGCAATCATTAATCACCAAGGAGTCCTCAGCAGCCCATGTGCCTCCTCTGTCCATACAATCCTTATATTTCTGCAGCCTTATTTTTTTCTTCCACTTTTTTAAGTGTGAATGGAGAAACTATGACTTTTTTTTCAGTGGAAACTTGGATATTACATCCTGTTATAAGCTCAGAAGACCCGGGTTTATGTCTTACCTCGGTTTTATGTCTTACCTCGGTTTTATATCTTACCTCAGTTTTATGCAACTGAAACCCTGCAATTGCCCACTTGGCATTATCCTGAATTTACCTCCATGGTGTGTCCAAGCTATCTGACATGCTGCTGCCTACGTAGGAGTTTTGGAGAAACTTTTGGGTTTTTTTTCACAAAAGCTTAAGTGAGAGTTACCAACTTGATTCCATTGAGTTTTACCAACATTTGAGTGTTGACCTGTCCTTTCAATGTCCCACATTTTCCTAACTTCTTATGATCTCCAGCCATTTTAGAGTCTGTTCTTATTTCATGGAGCTAATTCATTTTGTGCACCTTTTCCTAAAGAACAGTCTCGTGAGCTAAGCAAATACTTCGTAGTCAAATTTCCCAATTCTTCATGCAATTTTAATTTGCTCTGTGAAGTAGGGTACGTCACTAACCTATTCCTCAGAAAGATATAACACTTTCTCAGTTTACTGGTGAGATGAGGTTTAGCTGGTAGTGATTTTGGACAACGAATACAAAGAAAATTAGATACACAAAATTAGGAACCTAAGACCTGAAGGAGTTAAGGAGTTAAACACTTAAGGAGCTAAGCAAGTATGAAGCTGACTGTGTCAGGTATTTCATAAATATTGAACTTAGGAAAATGTAAGTTAAAAAATAAGAAAAGATTGAAAGGGTTAAAATGTGTGAAACTCCTTCAAAGGTAAGTGGTATGATAACACTAATGTTAGTTCTTGGGGCCAGGACTATAGCAGTTGTGATAGTTAGGTCACATTTATTGCTTAAATAACAATAATGAAAGTAATAAGAATATATATGTATATGCATTTATTTTTCAGAGATAATGTAGATTATTTATTTTTTTTTTTTTAAATACAGGCAAGTTTTTGTATTTTCCAGAAAAAGTGAAAACACAGAGGATCAAGGCATAAGGACTAACATAGAAGTGTGGACTGTAGGAGAGTATAGTTGCCTTATATAGCTGCCTAGCATCCTACCCTGATAACACGGTGAACTAGATTAATTTGGTGAACTTCTTCTCCTGCAGATGGATGGAAGAACTTAAGGGTAGTTTAAAATTAGTTATTACAGTGATGAAACCTAAGCCTTCCTTGTAAATCTAGCCCTAGGTTTCTTTATACAACAGCTCCCTGTCTCTAGCATAGGGAAAATATTGTTGAGGTTTTCTCCAAGGCATTTTGAAGGCAAAGATAGAGCTGCTGCTTGAAAGACCCTTTGTTCTGTGAGTACGAGAGTGCCGGAGTGATTTCAGCTCTATTCAGGAAAGCAGAACATATGTTCTGGTATGCAAGTAGAAACTCATCAAAGGTACCTTATTGCATTGTCCATTTCTCCTCCTAATCTGACCATGCCACTAGGATATGGATTCTGACAGTTGCTCAAGACAGATGCAATGCTGTAGGTATTTGCCATGCTGTTTGCTTCAAGGGTTTCTTTGTTTCAGACCTGAAAACACATCTGTTCCACTTTGACTATCAAGCATAAGAGATCCTCACACTCCTCCATTCTCCTTCCTGCCACATCTTTTAACCTCTTATTTAGAAACTAACAATTAGATATTAAAATAATAAGAAAGTGTCCGATTTTCTTAAAATCTTCTTTTCATTATACAGATGCAAATGCCAAAAGTTTGTTTTGTTTTCTGCAAGGCAGAGTAATTGATACCGATCTGCAGGTTTATGCAAGCTGGGGAATTGAGGTTGGGGTCTCATGCTGCTCAAGTATAATTGAACTCACTGGAGCTTCTTCAATTGTAAACATATATATAAACTCTAAAATCTCCTTCTACTTGCAATGCTTTTACTTCATAGCAGTAAACTCTGGTGTTTGCAAACTGTTGTAACAACCTTTACACAGCTTCAGGAAGGAACAAGGGATGCATGAGGGCAGGTACTTGAGGAGGTGTCAACAAATCACACTACATGCACATGACCAGAATGTTAAGCCGTAGTTTCAGCTTCTATGTTAATTGGTGTCGGCAAAGCACAGCCCCAGTGCAATTAACTTTTCTGCAGTGGAAGAGGAAATCTTTAAACCTCATAAGTGCTGTGCCATGCAACTCCTAAAGGTATTCAGTTATTGCAACAAAATTGTATAGCTAACAATGCTGGGTGAAATATAGAGGTCTGAAAGTGACAACAGGGAAATCAAGTACTGATACGTTGAGTTGTACAGGTTACTGAAATCTGCAATTTACAGAGCATGAATATCTACTGACTTCAGTGAGATTTATTTGTCTTCTCATGCTCTTCAATGGATTTTGAATCAAAACCTAAATGAAGGAAAGGGGACAAATTGGATACAAATAAAGAATACTTCAGAACTCTTGCCTTCTAATAGAAAAGTGGGATATCTTTGATAAAGGTGGAAGGCAACAAAAATGGAACAAAGGAAAAGAAAAACTATTTATTATGTTCTTCATTAACTTGCAAAACTGACAACTGCAACAGGTTATCCAGGACAAGATCTTCTTCTAGACATGCAAGTGGATAAATAAGGACATTCAGAGAGTAAACAGAGCGTATAAATGGAATGACAAACAGAAGAAAGCCACTGACAGAATATATTAGTTATTTGTAATTATCTTGGAGGATTTTCTTAATTATATGGCCCTGGACAGTGTTGAGGAAAAAATAATGAAGATGAAAAGGTGTCGGTTCAGTTGGGTACAGATGCAGCTATTCAGAAATGTATAAGGGGAACAGATTGTGTTAGAAAAAATTGAAGTGTGAAGAATTGGGGCTACGACTCCCCAGATTATGCAGAAGATGTTTCACTTTCCCTCATTGGAAGCAGATCTCATGCCCAGATGTCAGTGGCTCTGATCCGACCCCGATGTTCTAGGATGACCCCCTGTGAGTTGCTGCATACGTGCAAATCGATTACGGAAATTGTGTGCAAATATTAACACAAATCAAATTAAAAAGTCACAATGTGGGTTGCAACTTACTCATCTGTCTGTTTAATAATGTCAGTAGAAGTAGGAATTAAGACGGCTAGGATTTCCCTTTGAAGTTGTAGTCTTTATTATTATTCTGCATATTACCATAGCCTTTATCAGTTCCGGTGATGGTCTGTGAGCTCACTGTAGTCAGTATTGTATGGAAGTCTACCCTTCCCTCCAGAAACTCATGATTGTTCTTTCCTTGTAGAAGGCCAGTGAGAGAAGGAACATGAACCTGCCCAAAATTTTAATTGTGTTCATCATCCCTGAACACGGAGTTACCACAGAGGTCTGAAGCAAGGATCTGGGCTGTCAAAAAGCCCTGTTGCCATTATGGGGTTTTGCAAGGTCCTAGCCAAAACCCACAAAAGTCAGTGGAAAGAGGGACAGGCCCAGAAAGCACTTTCTTAGCAGGAAAGATATCAAAGTGTTTTTTACTGTGTGCCACAGACTCAGAAAGGTGTTGATGGAGCCACTACAAAGGCCAGCAGATAGACATACTGACAAAGAAAGATGTCTTCTTAGCCAGAAGCCTGAGATATCCATGCTAAACTCAGCAGAAGCCTTCTTAATGCAGGAGTAGTTGACAGGACAAAGAAACTAAAAACAAACACACCTTCCAGGAAAACAGGAATTGGCACCAACCATTCTGGCAACTGATGTCCTACACCTGCATGTGTATCTACACCAAAAAACTATAAAGGTAGTTGCTTGCTACCTACCCAAAATGGGTTTCTCTACAAGACCTTCCCTGCACGAGCTCTCCGAGACAGAATGGACCCTCGCTGGGGACACCTGGCTGACTCCAGACTCCATGATGCAGATCATCTTTGAAGTGAGACTTTTCTGTTGTTGATTAGCCCAACTTCAGGAAGTTGTTTGATGTGTGTTGTGTCTGTAACACTTCACATAATATATTTATAGTCACACACACAAGTAAAGGTTATAAGTATATATTTGCTTCACTCATTGGAATTCTGTAATAACTTGTAATATACTGATATTTGCTTTACCCTTGTAATGTACATATTTGCTTTTCTAGTGGTAATTTTGTAGCGATGTATAGCATAATATACACATACACATACACAGACACACACATGTATATATATTATATATTTATGTATATTTGGTTTTACTAACAGTATTCTTGTAGTAATTTGTAATGAAGAACTTCTTGGAAACCCAGCATCTGTGTTCTTGTGTATATATTGCAGAATATCAAGAACCCCATGATCATGATCTTTATATGCCCATGGGTCGGGTACGTCTCATAGGTCATGACCGTGGCTGCTACAGGTGTTAGCAGCAAAGCTGTTACATACAGTGCCACTGTCATACAACACTTTTCACCTGTAGACCTCAGAGCAACTTACTGATGATGCCATTACTATCATTTACATGTTTCAGACAGGGAAGCTATAATGCATGGCAATGAAGTAACGTTGCTGCTGACTTTGTCACAGGGATGACAGCAGAGATCAGGTCTTTGGAGTCTTAGACTGGTGCTTGAAGACCACCAACTCTCTAACACCAAGCCAACCATAAATTGTCAAGGGAATAGTGGATTTGGGTGGCAGTGAGCTGTGTACAAGGAGCAAAGAAGTTAATTTGCTACAAACATTGACAAACTTTTTGCTGTGTTTCAAAACTAACCTTTGAAAAGTTAAAGCCATGGTCATGTCCTTTTTAAGATATTTAGAATAAAACAAGCTGCTTCTCACAACTTCTGGAAACTTCTTGCTACCTTTCTCTTGGATTGTGACTTTCCTATTTCCTTCTGTCCTTCAACTTGGCATTTTCCTTTTGACAGCAAACATATTTGACGGAGGCCCTCAGAGCTGTTTCATTCAGCCTCATTTCTTCTCTGGGGCACATGGTGCAATCTGGGTTGTTCCCAGGGTGAGATCTGGATTGGCTCACCAGCAGCAAATATTGAAGATACCCAAGGTGTGACCGATCCCTGAAAGTCCAACATGGGAAGTGAGACATGGGTCTCACGGAGTCATCAACTGCCTAAATGTCCTGTCATTGTTAAAGTTTAAATAAAGATAAAACTGTGGTCTTGCATAAGTTATGAGTCTAAACTTGTGTCAGTACATTGAAGTTCTACAGAATGTTTTAACCCAGATGGGAAAGGCATTTAAATTCATCAGGCAGTTGAGACTATTAATGTCCTTGAACTGAAATAGAAACATTTCAAACTAGGCAGGTAAATTGAAATCCAGTCTCCTGCTCCCTCCTTCATTCTCCTTTCTGTTTTTTCAGTCATACAGGTTTGATCTCAATATACCTGGAGGGGAGACCGTTGAACCAGTAAATTTCACTTAAGTTCCACCTCATCTGTGACTGAAACTGTTTTGCTTTAGCTCCAATTCACATCAGTCAGAATCTGCTAGCCTGAACTAGTTAGACATTATTCCACTTGAAAACCACATTTAAAAATGAAAAGTCCATATGACAAAGGCATCACAAGAGACCACAGACCCCACCAGCAAGGGACTTCAGTCTACTTTTTCCCAATCCAGTCAATGTTTGTGTTTCCAGTAGTGCCAGTCGTACCACTGTTTGCTTAATTTAAGGAATTTAAGAGAAACTGAGCAGTTGAGCTCAGATCCTGCTTGTACCAGAGCAAAAGTAAAGAGAGCAGGGGATAGACTTTAATGACCAAAGAGGGTCACAGGCTTTCAGCTGTGTGCACCACTGAAAATATATTTAGCACAGAAGCAAAAGGACTTCGATATTTCTATATAATGAGGTACATGAGGCTGACTATGAGGGAAGCTACAACACACAGCCCTAGCGGGCTGTGGGGGAGTAAAAGTAATAACAATTCCAATGCAGCAGAATCACAGATCTTTCCAAGACCACTGCCTGGAGGTGGTGGCAGAGGGATTCAATTTGGTTTTGAGCCCATTCAGTTCTGGCTTAGGTTTGACAAAAGACTTGAATGGCTGCTTTGATTAAGTTCTGATATGGGGAAAAATACAGGTTTGATTCTAGCGGGCTGTGGGGGAGTAAAAGTAATAACAATTCCAATGCAGCAGAATCACAGATCTTTCCAAGACCACTGCCTGGAGGTGGTGGCAGAGGGATTCAATTTGGTTTTGAGCCCATTCAGTTCTGGCTTAGGTTTGACAAAAGACTTGAATGGCTGCTTTGATTAAGTTCTGATATGGGGAAAAATTCTGGTTTGAATTGGTTTTCACTTTTGGTTTTGTTTGCCATCTTGGAGTGCCACTTGGACATCTTATTGGACAAGGTGAGACACCTCAGGTGTGCGCTGGAGGTGAGAGCCTGATTCCAGTTGGCCATTGAGCAACACTGGAAGGGTTAGGGTCTGGTAATGCATTGAGACAAGTGCCTGAGCACAGCCTGGGCCATCGTAGCTCTACTGAGGGGCATGTTAGGGTCTGGTAGCCATAAGCACAGAAGAAAGAAAATGGACAGGAGTTTACCTGCACCTCCTTTCTCCCTTTGGACTAAGCCCTTCTTCAGTTTGTGGGACAGCATTGAGAGGTATCGTTCTGTACCAGAGTATATAGTGAAATCGTTGAGAAAATTAGGCATGGAAACCACCTCAACGCATATCCCATTCAGAAGGGTTTTTGACAGTTTGCTGTTGGTCTATCCTCACGTTGCTGCTTGGTGCAAGCTGGTTAAGGAGGAAAGGCCCTTTTCACCATGGCTGAGTCCCATGCCATCACATTCTACAGCTGCTCCAGGCCAAGTGTCTTAATCACGTGACACCTCTGCCTCTACTTCTGTTCAGTGCCTTCCCACATACTTCCACTTTTCATTTCCAGCTTCCACAGCATTGTTTACTGCACTGCCAATGCCAAATAGGATTAAACCTGATAAAGAGAAGCAGATGCATTACATCTGGCAGAAAGCAAAAGATCAGCGTTTGGCACAAGGGTTTATTGTTTGTGACAAGGCTTTGGAATGTAATTAATTTTGCAAAGCCATGCCAATGAATGCCATTCAAACTCACCAGATGTGCCAGGGAGGGAGATGCCAACTCTTTTTCCAAAAGGACGGCTTGATGCCTGCTGACTCTCATTTGTGCATCTCCATGGGTGTCGAACAAAATAATGTCTCTTTGGATGGCAACAAAGAACAGGCTATTCTCTGCAGAGCTACTGCATATGCAATGACAAAAGGGACTTTTCTCTTGGTGATGGTGTAGTTTTTCTGGGTGAATGTGTTTTTATTTATTTATTTATTTATGTGAAGTCTTTGTCTACAATCAAATTCTGCACAAAACCAGCATTGGTCTGAAGTCACAAGCAGTCAAACACACAGGCACATGCAGACTAAAGAACCCACACATCCACTCAAATAATTGCTCATGCAGAATGAGAAACATGAGATAAAATGCAATTTCCTCATAATATGGCTTTATATCCAATTTTTGCTCACTGGGAAAACTTCTCCAGATGCACATCTTGCTTCTGGCAAGGGGGAAAGTGTGATTTTTTTTTTTTTTTTCCTCAGTAAACTTCATACAGCACAGACGGAATAATACAGGACACAATATGCAATAGCAAGCAGCTGTTAGTGTTTCGTTTTACTGGGATTTAAAGTTTCTGCAAAGCTGACAGCAGAGGTGACAGGCTTTTAATGGGGTAGGTAGTTTAATCCTGCCAACTGGTGGCTGCTGTTAACACAAGCCCATCTTCTGCACTTGGCTCTGGATGTCTGCAGGAGAAAGCTGGGGGAAGCAGGTCAAGATGAAGCTGAGTGGGAGAAAGAGGCACACAAACCAAAAAAGCTAAAGAGTCCAAGAAACTCAGACCTCCATAATGTGAAGAGGTTATTTCCAAATAAGTTCCATTTTAGCACATTAGCATAATTTTTATAGCACAGCTGATGCTTCTGTCAATCTTCTGCTTCCTGCACACAACTCCTGCTTTACACTTCTGCACAGCAACTGTGAGCTTCTGCCAAAGGAATGTTTGACATGAAGGAGGCAGCAGGGATGGCAAAGCAGCTCTCCCTTTGCTTCCCACCCCAGCCTCTACACATCTCCTGATGTATACCACAGCTGTAGGACCAGTTTTGATGAACATCAGCAGGTGACATTGCATATACAGCTATAGGTTTCTTCCTGTGCTTTAACTTTCTGCATTAAGGAGACAACACAAGTGTGCTTTCCCACTGGTGAGGGTTGATGTAAGGTTACAGGATGTTTAGGACAGAGAAATATCTTCAGGGCAGCTAACACTGAAGGTGAGAAGAGACAAGAGAGTCACAGTGCTGGAAAAAACTCCAGGCCATGGTGACATGTCCAGGGCTCCAGAAATTAATCCATAACCATGAGACCTTCCCACATAATTCCCTTGCATTACAGCCTTATCCCAAACTTATACTTGCTATAGCAGGTACATGCCTCCACATTATTCTTCCCCGCTAGGTTGAAACCTCACCAGTTATTATTTGGACATTGAGCAGGCAGACAAAAGTTACAGTTTGGGCCACATTAATATTACACAGGGAATTATGCCTGCTCTAAAGAACACACTGGTCAGAATCCAGAAGAGAAAAGGGACAGAAAGCCAAGCTATCTTCCATCATCAGACGTACAAAATAAGCTAATGATTTCTGTACCTTCTAGGTATGACAAGGGAGGCCAACTCTTCAATGCTTTTTTGTTTGCACATGATGGCATTTTGGTAATTAAAGATGTTTTCTTTCCTGGAGCACTTTTTCATTCAGCAGAACTGATTGTACCGGTGTGATTCTGCTCCCAGTCTCCCCTTGGCCCTGTACAGGCTCTTTCAAGTCCCCACAAACCCTGCTTCAGCCTCCAGCCAAAACTTGGCAGCTCTGTATTCTACAAGATGCGTTTTCCCCAGACTAATTTTCAGAGAGGCGTTATCAATTTTAATTAAAATGCTGCCATCTCTCTTGGAGCTTGCTGCTTGGACTTACATGTAAGTTGCAAAACGTAACTCCCCCTTTGCAACATGGAAGTGTGAAGTGAAATCTGATGCCCTGTGATGATAATGCTAATAAAATAAACGGTGTCTGATAATGTCTTTAATGTTTTAGAGTCTATATTCTTGATCTGATCATTGTTTATTTGTGGTCTCTCTTCTAAAAATATTAGCATGAGTTGATTATGCTGAAGGAAAGAGTCCCACAGAAATTAGTGGCACAATTATACCTACTCAAAAAAGCAAGCATCGTACTCAAACACGTGAAAAATGGTATCTTCCTCTGCCACTTTCAAATGGCGTAAATCTTCAGCCATGGTACTGTCACCATTTTGGGGTCTTAGATTTTGAAAGAAGAGTGGACCAACAGGAAAAAATCAAGGAGAGAGCTACAGGAATGGCCTGAGGTAGAAACCATGACCTATCAGAAAAGACTGATGCACATGAGATGCTGGTTCAGGGAGGAAATGACAAGGAAGAATTGTGGGAACCTTAAAACATGAAAATAACAGTTGGAAAGAAGACAAGAATAAGCCATTTTCCATGTCTACTGAGGATTGCAGAGTCAATCTAGTCTTAAATCTTATGAAAGGAGATATAGCTCCAAGATGAGGAAAATGTTTCCAGCTGTTAGGGCAATGAACACCAGGGAGACTGTGGGCCTCCACTGAAGGCTATTATGAACTGGTTAGACAAACAGCTGCCATGAATGGTTTAGAAATAATTGGACCTAACTAAATAATCTCCTGAGACTTCTTCCAGCCCATGGCTTTTGCCTGGATTCACCATCCTTTCCAACCTGATCAGAAGAAGGTGGTAAGAATAAAGATTGCTCATGTGAATGTACTTCATGTCATAGAAATATTTATTTATTACACAAGGACATAATCATTAGGCCAGACCAAAACTAATTTTAGCCCAGTATCCTGCATCTGACAGTGATCAGTAACACATGTGTTGGGAGAGAATATAAGAAAAAGAACAAGCGCTGAGCGGTTGCTTGACTGCTACATCTTCCCAGGTCTCAGCAGCCTGCAGCTTAGGCATTTCTGTAGACAGGGGAAGCACCCAGAGTTTGAAACACGTGTCTTGGTACCATGTGTTATAAATCATCTGATATATTTAGCAAAAAATAATGTAATCATTACATTTAATATAACAGAACTAATAAAACATCTTTTCCCATGAGATTATTTAAAGATATCCCTAATTTCTTCACCCAGGAAAGCAGTTAAGGTGTTAAATATATTCCCACTCTCTGGTACTTTTCAGAAGCCAGCTGGGACCCAAGATATTTTTAACAGAGGAGTGAAAATGTTGAGGAGAACAGGGAAAATGGTACTCAATGTTTAGAAATACAAAATTGTGACTTTACAACTCTATTTCTTCCACACAGTTCTGGATTTTGATAAAGCATTCTGGAAGACATAGGTCAGACACTTCAGTCTACAAATTTAAAGACTTTAATGCTGGGTTTGAAATGAGCTTAATCTCTCCATGTCTAGAAGTCTTCTTGATGACGGAGGTAACAGTCACTTGGTGTGAAACGCTGGAGAAGAAACAATGAAGCCCAAGCCGGCTTATAAACATTTAATTTCATTTTATTTTATGTCTGTATCCTGGGTGTCATCCATCTGTCCCACCAGGAGAGTGAAGACTTCCCATAGTTTCTGCATCCTATCTGTGAGCTCTGCAAAGATGTTCTGAACTCCCTAAGGTAGCGTTGTAGAACTAGTCTGTGGACAGCTGAGTTAAGCTTAGAGTAAATGTCTTGTCCATGCTCATGTGTAGTGAACTTCTTGACCCTATGATCATGGGGATATCTGTTAGCCTAAAGAAGTTCTGAACACAGTCATTTCCATCCACGGTGGAGGCACTACTTTGTTGTAAAGGATCCCTCCTATATACCTTGTATTCGCAAGGGACTGAACTTAGAGACACTGAATCCACTTCTGCTGTAGAAAATGTAAACTGGTGACTTTGATGACACTACTTGATGGTCTTATGTTCCTGTCCCTTAGGTAAAAACAGGTCAAAATAGAAACCTCATAATGTAGATACTTTCCTTACCTTTAATTGTTTGTAGTGCAGGGACTTAATATTGTTGGGGTTCTCAGAGCCTGAACTCTCAGTTGCATCAAACTTTGGTTGAGGTAAGAGGCATACAGAGGTGATGTGAACCTGGGTCACAAAACATATCTGTGGCAGAACTGAGGACTCAAGCAAAGTCTTTTTGTTCATAACCCCATTAATCCATGGGTCATACTGTCTCTCTGCAGGTAACAGTTTTTCCATTAATCTTTGACAGTATTGAGGAAAGAAATTTTCATGTGCAGTATTTATTTTTTGTAAGAATAGAAAGGAAAAGGGAAAAAAAAAAGGCTTCAAAACAATCCTCACCTTCCAGCTAATCTTTACAATGCCATTTTAGCATTTTATAGTGTATAAACAACACCTTGATGTTATTGCTCTGCCAGAAGGCTGATTACGACAGAAGGCAATAATAGGCCACACATGTGCCAAAGTCCAACTGCTACTTCAGGCTTGGTTTTTATAGAGGGACACATTTTCACATTCTTCTTTATTGACTCCCCCTGCACCCCTCCCTCTATGTGCTGTTAAAGAAATGCCAACATAAAACCAGCTAAAAATAAAGCCAGTTGGGGCATATTTTGTATGTTATTGTAGGATAAATAAAGCCGTCTAAAGAAAGTATGCTATTAACCATGAATCATGGGGGAAGCATGGCTCTTACTCGACCAGCATTGGAAGGTATAAAACATTCTTTAAAAACAACAACTCTAACCCTATTTTAGGCACTATATATATATAGGATTTTATTTTCAGGTACTTCCAGAAAAATAATAAATGCAATATAAAAGAAAATTGATGTTAGAACCTGGGCCTAGAGTTTCAGAAAAAAAAGATCCCAAGTTTTTATAGACTGTTTCCTGAGTCTCCATCTGTCTCCTTTTGTCATTCCTGTCTTTTGCTTTCTTTCTTCTCATTAATAATATGACCCTGCTACTGGAATTCGACCCATCCATCCAGAATCATACAAGCAGGTGAGAAGCAACAATTCACATACACAGAATTGCAGAATAAGGGAAGAAAGAAGCATAGGTACAGAAATTCAAATATGAAGGACCATTACATCTAATACCCCTACCCCCACCTTGGTATTAACCTCAAAAGAACAACCTAGTTGGTTTTGTCACACTGAGCATTAATCAGACTGAGATGGCTCTGTGAAGACAGGGTCAAACTAAGGATTTTTCTTAAGATACAACACTGTGTAAATGCAGCTTTCTAAGCTTACCCATATTCAAAAGATGCCTAGCTGCTTTCAGAGGGGTGAGCTACTAAGTCATAGGAGCACGAGTTCATTAGCATTCACAGTGGGTGAATAATCCGGAGGCAATTGTAGAGACTCATGAGGCAGGTTTCAACACCAGATTTAGATGATTGAAATTTGTGTGCCATCTAATTAGATGCCTGAGCACTCAGAGTTGAAAGAGGTCCAGCCAACAAAGTCAATAAAGCTTAGACAATGAGTCAGATGACACTGGACACTAATGCTTAGGCATCAGTCTTTTCCCTAGTGGCTGGTCAATAGTCCAATGGGCTGCACAGGTGACCAGGCATCATCTCAGTTGCTTTCATAGGCAGGCACCTTGTTCTATTTCAGAAGGTCTAGGATGTCTTGCATGACCTCCAAATGGCTTTCCATTGGATCCTCCAAATGGATGTATGAACATCATTTGAAATATCTAACAATATCTTGCAGATACCTACCATACAATAAGATGTCTCAAATAGAACTGGAAACCTATAATTAATCAACTGAATCAATTGTGACTTATGGGTATGAGATAGAACTTAGATATTACTATCTTTATAAGTAGACACCAAAACTTACTTTTCTGGTTCTGTACACGAATCCCACTTCTTATGCATGAGTTTAAGCAGGGATGACAAGATGGCACTAATCAAAACAATAAATCCCACTGAACCAAGACAACTTTGCATGAAAGCAGAAATCAGAAACTGTGATACCAATAAAAGAACAGAAAAAATTATCAGGACAAGTTCCACCCATAGGCCATGACGGTAAGAGGTCAAGGGGGAAATCTAAAGAACTATTTATTAGCTGCCTTCCAACACAATGTTTGTACCCTTTCCAACTAAGCCTGAGCCCCATCGCACGTCTTTACTTTTCCAGACAAAGACCCTGGTACCAACATAAGCAGCAGAGGGGACTGCCTTGAAATAATACTTTATTCTTACAGCAGTTTGAGAACTTTCATAAGAAAGGCTCCTAAAAACTGAAACAAGCAGAAGCTTGTTTGAACTGTTTTTAAGAATAATTTTAATTGTTCTTTCATTAAGTAAAGTTGTAATCCAGTATTTTATTTTTGTAGAAAAATACAGAGAAATAAATAGTTCCTCCAAATAAGGTGGTTTATTCAAACTCTGCCAGGCTACTTTAGCATAATTCTTTAACTGTCTTTGATTTGAGTACTTAGAAAGCTGGCTTTTTACGTGCCTTTTCATGAGTACTTTTTTGTTCAAAAGGTTATTGCTGTTGAAATGTATTGCTCAAATTTTCTTGACAGGCATTCCAAAATGCATGTATATGATCAGAGAGATGAAGTAGTAGTGAAAATACTTTGCTTCCAAAGCACTCATAATTACAGTAAAACACAGTAATCATATTCTTAAAGGAAAATTTGCAGATATTAGATGCACTATAGTAACCAGAATATCTAAATAAACATTGACTATGTATTCATTAATTCTTAAGGTCTTCAAAAAAGGGGAATAACCTTCCTTTGAACAAACCTCCAGTGCTTCTGTTTGTTTTTATTAATCTCATCCTTTTCCTGAAAAGTGTCATTTTAGATATAAAATTCTTGATTCTTTGTTGATTTACATAGTGATGTACACACATAAACCAAGTACAAGTGATGAGAAAATAGAAATCTTCATGCATACCGGAGATGAATATTTTTCTTAATGCTAACTGCTGCTGTTTCACTGAGTGTCATATGAAATGCAAGGGTTTTTGTTTGGTTGGTTTTTTGGGGGTTGGGTTTTGGGTTTTTTTTTTCAGTGGTGAGGGTATAAACTCACATCCAGGAAGGTAATTTTAAAAGAAACTTAGTAAAAGAGTACAGACTTACGTTGTTGCCTGTGGACTGCAAAAATAGGACCTGCAAGGGGCCTAAAACAAACTCGCAATGAAGTAAAACCCCAAGTTTAAAGTCTTGTGATTTTTGAAAATCTGTGGCTGTTAATAACTTCAGATGTTCTGGAGTGGTAAAAAAGATTCTCAGATAAGGGTGACATTTTTAGTGACTATAAGGTCAATCCAGGCTGGTTGCTGCAGGTGCTTGGCTTAGAAACTCTTGGTGTCATGGCCTACCTTGCTAGGGTACTTCTTACCTAAATTTGAGTGTCTGAGTATCGGAAATGGAAGTCTGAGCCAGTCACTCCAGGCTCTGTTTGAAGTGAATAGAGAGAAATTGGCACACACAGTGGGTGACTCATGCTTCATCTTATAAGATGCGCTGAATTGCTTTCTGAACATGCCTACTTTCCTCCACCAAATGTAAATGGACCTGAGGGATCTACTCACTGACTCTAAACACTTAACTTGCAACAGCCTAAGTAAAAGCAGACAAATCTTGTCTATTATGTCTGAGTTCAAGAGAGTGATGAACAGTACAGGATGCCTCCTCCTCAGCCCTGTCAAAACTTTGCTGTCTATACAGCTAATAGAGAGAAGCAGTCTTATTACCCGAGTTGACACTTGTAGTAGAATTTTACTGCCCTTGCTTCTCAGTGTTATCTTGCTGAATCTATGAGGTTCTGGTGAAATTTGTACAAGGAATCTGATTTTGGTGAAGTTCTCAATATTCTCTCTGGGAAGTAGCAGGAAAACATTTAATTTCTATTCATTTTCGTACATTTTTGTATGTATGCTCTATATGTCTGAATTCAAATGGCTGAAGAGGATTTAAAAGTTTATAAATAAACATTTGAAATTAATCTACCTGAAATGTGCAGTAGCATGGATAGATCATGTCCCTCTTCTTTTCCATGGCAGCAACTCCTGTAACACGTAACTGCAGTGCATCATGGAACTTCATAACACAACATGGGCATTACAGTCTAGTTTGGCTGACAAGCCCACTGTGAAGTAAGGCAGGAAAAGGTTAGAAAAATTACACCCATCATCAAGCACTGTGTTAAAACTTCACCCAGAACCACACACAGTGCCAAAAGGTATTCATTTGGTTTTTCCAGAGCTTGTTGGTAGCTTGCTGCAAGGATGTAATTGTCTGGAGTTTCAATCATGATTTAGGGAAAAAAAAAAAAAAAAAAAAGTTTGTGGTGTCCTGTGAAATAGTCATTCTAACTTTGTATCAGCTGTGTTAGTGAGATAACTCTGTAATATGCCATTCAATATGTAGCATTAGGAAAGCAGTATTAGTTTATAGTAAGTTAAAAATCATCTGCACTCACTGCTATCCATTGATGTATTGCTGTCCTTTGAAAAATTTGTGATAGTGCAGTATTTTATGCAGAACCTATGATGCTGTACAATCTAGATGAATAATAACCTTGATGAAAGAATAACCTGGTGGAAGAAACTTCTGTTCATGCAAACAAAGATGGAGTTGAAATAAAAGTACTTCGAAGTGTCCAACAAAATTGTTATAAAAGGTAAGTCCAAGGTGGGAACAAAACCCAAATCTTTTTAAATTCTGTTGATGAGGCACCACCATCTCCCTGTACGTGGCTGCCATCCATCTCTGACCACGGAAGGCTGCTTCTGATGCTTCAGGCAGCCCTATCCACCAAAGAGGAGCATCACACAGGCACCCCAGGGAAACAGGCCTGGTGATAACGATCATTATAAGCAAGTCTCTGTTTAAATGTGGAGCTAGAAGTAGAGAAAGTAATTGTCTAAAAAGTGGTAAAGATAACTGAATATTTATGACCTTTTTTTTTCTTTTTTTTTTTTTTTTTTTATAAAACTATGTATTTTCTTCTTATGTTCCAGTTAATTCTGGGACTATCAGATAATTGACAAGATTGACAGTGGAGAAAGAAGGGAAACAAATATGACCATAACAGGGTGTGAAAACTTAATTATAAGGATATATTATTTTCTCTCTTTTTTTTTTTTTAACTTTAAAATAAGATTCATCTCCTTTAGTGTTAGCTATTTAAATGTTAGGATCATAGAATCATTTAGTTGAAAAAGACCCTTAAGATCATCAAGCCCAACCATAAACCTAACACTTCCACGTCCACCACTAAACGATGCCCCTAAGCACCATAGTACCTAGTCTATGTTCCTCTTCATCATCACTGTCTAGAAACAGGTGTACATACAAGACCTCTCAGCCCCTCATGGTATGATGAATTCATCACTGGATACATCTGGTTCTCTTCCTTGACCACAAAGGATAACTGACATGTAAATGGCTTAGACTAGAGTCCTAACATTTAAATGATCAGCGCTATGGAAGGTGAATCTGTTCCAAAACACTTAGGCTTAGTTAAACAACTCTGAGATTTTGATTAACTCCAGTACTAATACACTTGAAAATGCTTATTTCCCTGTTCTCTTGTTCTGTTACTCATCATGTGTATGTTGCACTAGTATATTGTTACGGAGCAACTCAGTGAAATTTATGCACAAATTAGTGCCAGAAGACTTTTATAATAGTCGTCTGCTTTAGGATGGGTGCCAAGGTTTTGGGGTCATTTTTCTGCCAAGAAGCAGATACATACCTGTGTTAGGCACAGTAGATTGAAACTCTTAGGAAAGACAAAACACTTTTTCTGGGACTCACAATCTTCCTCACTCTGTACAAACTAGAAAAAAATAGAAGGAAAACTTGTTTCCTGATATTTTAGTATTTCAGCAACTAGTCCTGATTTCACAGAAGAGGCAAATAGGAAAAAAAAAAAGTTTTTTTAGAACTGAGGATTTCATGCCATGGTCAAAACAAAGTCTCATTCTCATCATATCTGAACTGCTTTTCTCATCCTACTGTGGATGGACACTGAGAGACAGTTCAGAACATTACTACCTATAACAGTTACCTAATAGGATGGTGACAGGGCTACCACAGTGATTAAAAATATGTGTTACTTGATAGCACATTTTCCTAGATTTATTACAAGGAAAACATCCATTCACATGTTCCTGGAGTAACCTGGGCACACTGATTATTTTAATTATTTCAAGGTACTGTCATTTGGTACACAGCTGAACATTTTCTAAGAGTTTTACTGCAACACGTAGACTATTAGAATTGGCTGCAATCGGTCTAGTCACTTAAGCGATCGCAACCGATTCAGTAAAGGGCAGTTCTGTAAAACTATGGAATGTGATTTTTTGTTTGGTTGGGTTTATTTTGATTCTTGAGTCACAACCATTACTTGTGCATGCTTCTCAAGTGCCATGCAGCTCCAGTCATCAGCCAAAAGAAGTTTGGCCTGAAAAGTTTCATTGATTCCAGGAACTGCTTCATGTTTTGGGGAGATTCTAACTAGTGAACAAATAAAGACAGTCCTCAAAATAAGTTTTCCCAGAATTTATCACACAGTGATGACTTATAGATACATCAGCCAACTCATCTGTGGTATGGATTCATCTTGTGTAGTTTTAGATGTTTACACTGTATCTGTCTACTATTGATATGGTTATTGCATGCTTCCATTATAGCCAAAGAAGATCGAGAAACCTTGACATACACAAGAGATTCATTTTAGGATTGAATGTAGCTAAGGAAGAACCTTATCATAGTCTTTCATCATCTACCAAAAAAGCTATAGAAAAGACCAAGCCAGATGCTTCTTAGCAGTGCTCAATGAAAGAACAAGAAACAACCAACTCCAGTTGCAATAAGGGAGATTTCAACTGAGCAGTAAAAAAGTAATTCCCAGCAAGGGTGGTTCACCAGTGGGACAGAAGCCTGGAGAGGCTGTGGTACCTCCGTAAACTTAGGAGTCCACTAAAAGCTTGACAGGACAAGTGAGCAGGTCTTTCTTTGAATTTAAGCCGGTTTTAGGCAAGACTGGACTAAGTGATTTCCACAGGTCTCTTCAAACCTAAATTTCCCCGTTTTTCCATGGGTTGTATCCCTGATTTCACCCCACTGAGTCCCCTATGGTGACTAGCTAAAAACAGACACAGTTGGCTGTAGATAACCATCTTTTATCAATTTAGTCTCAATATTCATTCCTAGATCAGCAGATTAGCTTCACAGACTGAAAAGGAGACCTTCAGTCTTTTGTCATCCAAAGTGATGGTCTTTCAAACTCTATTATCATTACTGTTTATTATGAAAATATAGAAGATCATGCTTAAACTTTTTTTTTTTTTTTAGTTTAGTTTTGTGCAGTTTTACAGTCATTGGCATCTACAACCATAAGAAAATCAGGTCAGAGTCTTATTACTTAAATGAAAGCATAGACTGAATAGTGGAAATTAACATTTTCAAAGCAACACAAAAGCATTAGGAGCTGAATACCCAGTGAAAGTAAGGATATTTTAAATTTCCAGCCACGGTAAAACTAACTGTATATCAACAAAAAAAAAAATATTTCCAAGTTTTGGCCAAAAATATATGTCTGTACAAGTACCAGATCCCTCAGAAAGAGACTGCAGAGAATAATTCTGCATTAGCAGGTGGAGGGACTAGATTAGTTAATGAATACCTAGAGTCTGTTATCACCTGACGGCAGAAACTATACACACAACTTTGGAAGGCTACGAAGAATTTTCTGTGTAGTAACTGACAATATTGGTGACCGTTCACCCAAAATGATGAATCAAGTTGAGCAAGGCTATATCAGCTTTCATTTTTTCATCCTTCAGTGCTCATTCCTTTTCACTGAACAGCCATTCTCAGGGCAACCTCCTCTACTTTGCCTGTAGGGGACGTTTACAGTAGAAACAAGGACCATATCTAAAAAATAATGAACATCGCTGAATTGCCCATCTGTTGAAAACCCGTATAACCTAAATTACTAGTAATGGATGCCCACAGGAGTCAATACTTTTTTGCTTGTACATATTTGGATGAGGAATAAACCAAGGAATGTTGTATTACAGAAAGAGAGAAGAAAATGCCAAGTTGGGGGCAAAAAAAAAAAAAAACAACTTAGCATGAATGAAAATCTCTCAGCTCACATACACACATACACTGTAGTATTTTGTCAAAAAAGGGTAACGAGGAGGATTATAGCAACTTCTATATGGGAGTCCAAATAGATCAGGACTCGTTGTCTTCAAAAGGAAGTAATTAAGGGGGTTTAAAAAAGTAATGAACGGTATCAATTGTTGACTACTGAAGAAAAATACTGAATAAGTTTCTACTATTTGTCACACCATGAGAACATGATGGAATATCAAGGAGTGAGTGTAAACAACAAAAGATTTTGTATTTTTTTTTTTTTTTTGGTAACTGGTTTCTGACTATGTAGCATTTTAATCGGGTTGAACTAGCATCTTGTCTTGCTCACTTCTTGCATACTTTCTATGGTAGAATCACCTTTATAAAATCGGTTCTAGAAAGTGATTGGCAGTATATTGAACACTTCACCAAACTGTTAATGAAGAGGAAAGCCACCATTTTGATAATTTCTTTGGCAAATTGTGTTGCCGATTTGACACTCCTAGAACTTTGGTGAATTCCTAATGGCTTAGAGGATTTCAAAGCAAAAAAATAGTACACATGTAAAATCTCTCTGCCAATGTATTGCTCTTCTTCCATGGAGGACAGCAGAGATCCATACTGCTTCTGGTTAGCCATCAGGAAATTTTTGTAAGGAGTTGTCCACTTATAAAGGTAGGTCCCTAAGCCAATATGGAATTGTGATGTACTTTTCTCAGAAATTGAATGTCAGTCATGCTTTAATCGCCTTAAATAAAAAAAAAAAAGTCTAGAGGAAAAGTAGTAATGAAAGATTCTCTTTGGCTGGAGACGCTGAAATGTGTGAATACTAGAGGTCTTTCTAGAACCAGTGTCTGAGGGGCTTTCACAATTTTCGCTTGGTGCATTCGCTTTTAGAAAAAAAAATTATTATAACCAGATTCAAAGCTATTATAGTCAATATAAAAAAAAAAATAAAAATCCACTGACTCCTGTAAGCTTTGGATCAAGCCCAGAATAAAAGGCTTCTTAATTTAGGTTTCCAATTTTCATGAGAAGTTATTTTATAGACATTTATATACGCAAATTGAAATACTGAATATTATGGTTGCTGGGTATCTTGGTGACTGTTTACTCCAGGTAGCTCTCAAATTTCTTTAATAATTTCTGCTATTGCCCTCTAGAATTACAGAGACATCTTCCATCTAATTACTAGACTATATCTGCAAATGCTGTCAGATTTAATTAGTATTTTTCCCCATTGAAATGATGAACAAAGCTCAAGAAGTTTGAGATGGATCACGTTCTACAGATATTACATTAGCAATCCAATGCCTTTCCACAAAATATATTATCGCTGCATCTCCCCAGAGGATGAACAAACACGGGCTTGGCCTGTAATGAGTCTATCGGTGCGCACAGTTAAAAAGGTCATATCTAAACGGCATAATGGATATTACTGAAATCTGTGTTAGTATCCACCTGAATTGGTTTCTTTACCTACTAAACTCATATTTTAGTATAGTTCTGTGTGATAGTATACTAAAATATGAGTTTAGTAGGTAAAGAAACAGAGATGTCCTCAATAGAATGCTTCAGAAACAGAACTGATGTCAATAGATTATCTGAGTCTGTACTTTATGTGTATATATACGGGTTTTTTTTCAGTGTCAGTATATGTATACATGCTTGTTCATAGACCCACACTTCAGGTTATCTACTAGTAACCTGTATGTTCCATACCTTACCATAATTTCCATTCTCACAGTTGCGTGTGGGAGGTGCAAAGTATATACTATAGAATAGTCTTTGCAAATGCTCTGTTGGTGTACCTAATGGATCTAAACATGAATGAGGCCAAATATCTTCCCATAGAGTACCAGGGAGAGATCACACAACAGGAAATACAATGTGTTCTTGATAGAAGTAAGGTGCTTTTCTTTGCTTCTAGACTGCCTATTCATGACACAAATCAGTCTTTCTTGACTAAGGAAAGGGGCTTGACAGAAGGATGAAGATTTGGTTAATGCCCTTTTGGGATGATACAAACTTCTTTTCTTGTTTCCTCCTTATTGGCCCCTAACACACCTATTAGTGCAGAGTAGCTCATGAACAGCACATTTTTTCCCAGGCTTAATGTTTACTCTCTTTCAATGTGCTACTGTATAGGTATTACCTTTCTCAAGATAGGAGTGAAGTTTAGGTGTCTCTGAAGGACAACTCAGCACACTCACTAGTAATAGCAGGAACCAAGTAGACTGGTTAAAGTTATATTCCTAACTTTTAACATTTTAAATTCAGTAAGATTATTTCCATCCAAGCACTATATTTTCAGAAGTAGATATACTTTAAAACTGTATGTAAGTTTATAGCCCACCAGCTTCTTGTGGAGACAGGTCCTTGGAGAGACACTCAATAGTACATTGTGTTGTATGCCAGTGTAATTCATGTCATAATCCATTCTGTTTATGACACTTGTCTCAACAACCTATATTCTAGACATCTTATACTTTTGCGGAACTGGAATAAGAGACTTTCACTGGTTTTGCAAGCTTTCATGAAATTTGGCCCAAATATTCATGTCAGTGGCATAATTATATGCCAAATAAAAGGAAGATCTCTTAGCTTTTTAGAATTTTCATGTAAAAGTCAAAAGTTGGAGGATAACTAATAAATGGTTCTTTTGGGAAGCCAGGATTCACAAAAACTCTGATTTCTCTACTGGTGCTTGAAAAACACAAAAACCATGTTAACAATGTTATTCTGAGTCAATGTAAACCGTGTCCTACACAAAAAGTCTTTCAAGCAGTTCTCTTAAAGTCCCTCTGTAGATTCAGAAGAAATTCACTCTATGGTTAACAATATCATTTAACCTTTTGATCTTTCCTTTTCCTTCCTTCTACTGGACGGTTAAATACCAAATCTGTTTCAGGTAAGACACTTGAGACTCATATTTCTTTGCAACTAAAAAGGCTGAAAGAACCAAGTCACAGAAAATTCAAGGAACTGGAGAAAGATAGTTACATCTTAAATGAGTCCCAGTAGCACTTTAAAGAGTGTCTGCTTCTCAGTGCATCCCTCATATGTGATAAGCAGATTCATTATGGGACCCTGATAATACATCTTTCTTTCCGGTATTGCCTAAAAGTCTAATAATCTACTCAAAGACAGTCTTGTACACAGCTGCAATATGGTTTACACAGTTGACCTCAGTGTTAGTGGCAGGATGGTTAGATGCTGAAAACACCAACTATACAATTATTAATTACTTATAGAAATGAATTACGTTGGAAACTCAAATGCAGGGGGAGAGGTTGGTTAGTGAATCTCTGTTGGGAGAACCTAAGGTTTGCACAGCAAACATGTGCAGGCTAGACCGGGAGTTGAATGAGCTTTTCAGATTCAGTAAGTTTTGTGGAGTATCAAGGGAAAATTTTAGGGTCTAATTAACTTGACTTTGGTGGTCTACACGAGGAAGAGATGAATCATACCATATCTATTTCTGCTTTGACAAGAGGTGATTCGTTTAACTATAAACAGTTATACCATACAAGTCTAACGTTAGGTGAAGTGAATATTCCTCCTAGTGATTTAAGGCAATATCACTTGCCGTTTCAGCAATGCCAAACTTTATGACCTTCTTTCCTGTTACCCTCCTAAACATGAGGGCGTTTTCCTTTGAGCAATATCTAGGGGGCAAACTGTTCTGGAAAGAATATGTAAAATTAATTCAATATTTCAGATTTTTTCTTCACAAGTAGTCTGTCAGAAGCAGCTGCCAGGTGATAATAGTGAGGCAGCTGGGACACAGGGGAAAGTTACTACTACATCTGTTAAACTTTTACACAATTTCAGGCACCTATGCCAGAAAGGCTAGCTAGGTCACTGCATGCATTGATCCCAAATAAATTCTATTGATTTAAAGAAGGTTTTAGCCTAGTGGCAAAATCAGATTCTGCCTTTAATCCCAAGGGCTGGAGGAGTTGAAAATCTCACCTTTGAAGGTGCTTGGGCTACGAGTGAATCTGCACAGGGGCCCCAGTTCGTTGTGTGTCCACAGGCTAGTAACAACTATTACCACAGTATACTTTTGATCTGAGCTGTGCATGTTGGGAAAAATCAATCCATCTCCCCTGGCAAGCAGAGGTAGTGTTGGTAAGTTTGAAATGTAAGATCACCAAGTTAATGTTTCAGGCAAGGTAATACGAAAAACAGGTGAAATTTCTAATGCCCAGAGTAGAAGAGGATAAACTTCAGTTACTTGAGTGTAACCCCAGTTTCAGTATGTTCTTTTTAAAAAAACAATCATTGACATTGGTTTATTAACATTAGCCTTCTGCATAGGCAGGCTTAAGCTGCACATAAGCTCCATATCTTTGGAGGGATCATGGTGTCCAGTTAGAGGACCCATCCTAGAGATCATATTTATCACATTCAAATGTGGCAAGCATGGGAAGTCACCGTTCGCTGTCCCTCATTTGGAGGCTTGCCATGCCCTTGCCACTTAGTCCTGATCATGCAGTGAGGAGGTACTCTCCCCGTATGACCCACCCTTGGAATTTCATGTGGTTACCCAATTTTAAATCTCCAGGCCACACACACGCAACATTGATCATAGTTTTCCAAACCCCAGCTAGATATACAATAAGGAAAATAATTTTGTAGAGCTGGGCTGGATGGAGGCAAAAGGATATCAAAATGAAAGCAGGGAATTATCCAGCCTGATTTAGAGTTGACCCCCTCAGGCTATTGCTCACTAACTCTGCACTGCAAAGGAACAAAACAATTCCCTTGTTCATCCTGGAAACTGGTTTTATATTCTCATAACAAACTACTTTTCCAACAATCCAAACACTCTCCTACTGGGAAACATTATCACCTGAAACAAATTTTGTTCCATGCCTGTGAGTCAAACCTTCAAAGCTTTTCATAGGTGACCCTGTAATGGGGTGAAAAAAAAGCTGACAGAGTAAGCAAGAAAGTACTCAACTTCCAGATGAACAATACACAAAAGGCATATAAAAGAGGCAGTAACTAAAGACAAAACTAACAAACGCAGAACAACCCACTCCAGACAGACAGGGCTATTTTCAGGTGTTGTCTGCACCAGACAAATCAATTGACTGTAATGTCCTTCAACTGTTGGTAAATGCTCTTGAGTCCAAATGTATTTGCTACAGTCAACTTTTCAGTGGCTGTCACTGGTAGTTCTCCAGAATTTGTGTGTCTGGGAGAGTTCACTGCACTCCTGGGCTAGAAAATACACATCCCACTGGTTTACCATCTGCAGTGGTGTGGCTAACCCATCTCTCATGTATTCTCTTGGCCTGGCCTGAAGCCACCTAACCACAGCCATGATATCATGTATTTTACAGAACCTACCTTGGGAGTTATTTTCTTTCTTTCAATAAGTGGTTTCTGGTACAGAAGTTGTGGGTTTTTTTTTTTTTTTTATCTTGTCAGAAACCATCTAGCTCCTTCCAGCTGTCCCTTTCTTCATCTCTAAGGGATGAGGAGATTTGCCAGTTCCTCGAGGATATGGAATCCCAGCTGTGCTAAGGAATATTGACATTTTTTTCCCCAGTGATGGAGAATCAAAGGCTGAAGAGGGGAAAGGCCAGAGAAAAAGCCTCAAACTTCTGGAAACTTAGGGAAATTATAGTGAAAAATGTATAATACCAGAGTGAGACAATCTGTCCTCAATCCTTCCCTGGGAATCTATGGGTGCTTGAAATCACAGCACTAATTCAACAGGCAGGCAGCTTGTGAGAACTGAAATGTAAGATTGAGAAGTTTACATGTAACAAGTCCATTTGCACTGAAGTTTTTTTGTGTGTTTTTTTTTCTTTTTTTCTTTTTTTTTTTTTTTAACCTCACTTAAGCTGCCTCTGTGCATCCAGTTTGGAGATTTGCAGAATTAGGTCTTTAAGAAATGTTGTTGGTTTAGCCATTTGTACAAGGTACAAATAGAGACTTGCACGTCTTCCTCACTTTCACAGTTTTACAGTGGCTAGAAAATGGGCCAGAATGGAATGTTACACTGTACTGATTCTTCAGCCGTGCTTACTTAGATTTTCATAGGTGAGCTGTAGTGTGAGTTGACATAACAGGGTTTCTGAATTGTCATCTGGAACAATAGAAGGATACTAAAAGTAAACAAACAAAAAAAGACTTTTTCATTATTTAAATCTCTTAAATGAAGATCTGATTTGGTTTTCATAATAATTGAGTGCAGCACATAGTCATTGTCACGTATATTGTAGTATGGCTGGAAACTGAAAAATATTTTATTCCAGGCTATTTTGTTAACACTGCCCTAGTGGACTTTTTGCTGATGTTGACATCATTAAACTCATATGTGGCTTCAAGGTACTCCGATGTGTGTTGGGTGGAAGATATGTATTGTCCCAGTACATAATCATGGCACATAATCCTTCCTTTAAGTGTCACTGCTGAATCTTTGCAGTACTTCCCATGCAGTTTCTACAGTGAACACAGGCCTCAGAGCAATGCAGCTATCACTTTCTCCATGAGTGGAAAGTGGGAACTGCACCTTTGCTTATTTTCAGCACTGTCCTCCACATCATTTGAAAATCCTCTTTAAGCCTTGGCAGACATTTACAACCTCAGCTTGAGTTTTCTCAAGAAAGAGGAACAATGTGGCTTTTCAACATGAGCTCAGGCCATCCTCCATACAGTCTTGATAGACCAGGCTTGAGCGAGACCAGACACAAAATGGGGCAGTTTTCCTGTAGTTATTCCTAATTTTAGCTTCTCCTGGCAGCCAGGAAGGTGAACAGAAAGTTGTAGCTCATGGGGTTCAGTGTAGCCTGTACTTCAACCATACGCAGTAGCTAGTGTGTTGTAAATTCATACGCTAATCTAACTTCCCCATGTAGACAAGCTGTGAAAGCAAAACCTACTAGGAAAGTATACGTGCATATGGCCATGTTGAACTGAGGCCAAACTGGCTGCTTAGCTCTTCAGAAAGCAGAGCACTTACAAAACGTTAAGTACATCAAAAACACTCTGCATACGCAGGCAGTTCCCCAGTTAACACTATGGATACCTGGGCATGGCAGCAAGAGACGCCAAGGGATAGGACAGTGATTAAATCTAAATCCCCCTTTTTTTTTTTTTTTTTAATTTGGAATTTAATTCAATACTGGTGAAAGAGGAACTGACCAGTTTTGATTTTGATCCAGAGCAAGTTTCTGTGATGTTAAAACAGCACTTTCGTGCCCAAGTAATACAGTTACAGGACAGACTCAATTAAATAGAAATGATTTTATTTGTGCTATGCTTCAGCCTCTTTGATGTTGCTCCAATAACATGAATACTCCACAGAGGTGCTGCAGGCCCTTTGTATGAGTAATTAATTCACTGTACCCCTAAGACATGACATCTGTCATATCTGAAATGCTGTGGCCTTCCCATGTACCTTGATTTCAAGCTTTCTGTATAAGAGAAAACTTTTCATATACATTTGTGATCAGCAAGTGTTCAGGTCCTTCTTCGGGGAAAAAAAAAAATGATATTTCACCAATATGGGTTTCCAAGAGGGCTTGAACCTGCACATTTCAACATCAAACAGTGTTCTAAAGTCTGGAGGGACCAAATGACTTCCACATCAATTATTCTTATTGCAAAGGGATGACTTTTGACTGTACCAAAATCACAGTGATATTTATAGGAAAAAACATGTATTCCAGATACACACATTCCATTTGTTGCATCTGCTCAGCAGTTAGTCTTAGGCACCCTCACTAGAAGGGACAGCAATTTCATTCACATACAATATATACCATTCTCCAGAGTTACAGTGACTCAGGGGAAATTTTTAAGAAATGTAAGAGGAAAAAAAGTACGCAACATTTGCCATAAGATCACAGGTTGCTGTACTTTCCTGTTTCCCCCTCTGATGATGACCATGGGTCAGATTTCTCTGGTGTTCAGACAGAAAATCAGGCCCTGGCATGGGGTCAGTCTTGTTTCCCTTATTTTAAGAAATCTGTCCTTGACTTTGCAGTGTAAAATGCAATGTAGTAGCTTGGTTCAGAGCAGTTACTATAGGAGAACACAAGAACAACAAACCTGTCCTTGCTAAAATAATAGATCTTGAAAAATAGTATCTCACCTTCTGCTGCTTCACTTTTTTTCTTTACCACTTGTCACTGCCACTGACGAATTTCAGCTGAAGAAATTAATAAATCATTGCTGCCACTGAAATCAGAAGACCAGATAGCACAAATCAGCACTCTTTTTTTTTTTTGTTCAGGGGAACTAAACCTACCTATACAGTCTGTGAACCTGTCCTAGAGTCTGAGTCAATAAAACAGTATTAAATTTCACCCACAGGGTTACACACGTTTTCTAGCATCCTCTCAAGATATTTGTTAAATAGCAACAGTTCATTCAGTCTGTCAGAGCATACACTCATAGTTCAAATCCTGATCACTGAAACACCTTCTTTTGGGTATTACTGCAAACTACTTATATCTCCTGGTTTGCTTAAATCCTAAACTTATATTTATTTACTTTAACACAGTTAGGAGTCATTTTTTTTCCGTGGGCTTTGGATCAGAAGAGGTCTGTGAATTTTGCTTACATAAATTAAGTCTCCAAAAGCCTTGTGAGAGGTGTAAGTGAAAGTGCTGTTGTGCTGGGTGCATGCAGAAAAGCTCAGACATGGTGTGGAGATCCTGTACTTCCAGCAGCACATGCAAAAGACGGAGAGAGGAGTTACTTCCAAGGCAATAACATGTGGCAGTGAGCAAACCAAATCAAACTTGATATGACTGCACATGGATATAAAAAAAATTGTAAGACCAACTTTTCCCATAGAAACTGGAAAGAAGTAAAACACAAGTTGTCCTGTGTTCTTTGTTATTCTGGAAAGCATTGGCAGCAGATAAGAATGACTGAAGGAAATGAGCAGCTCCACCGACTGCCAAAGTGTAGGCTCACTGTTGGTGTTGATAGGGCTTGTAGGCGGAAAAACAAACTTAATGTCTTGAGATTTAAAAGCTAACAGGTGAAATCCTGGCTCAGCTGAAATTACAGCATGTTTTGTTACTGAATAGAGAGACAGAATTTTTCCCACCCTTCATATAGCTGACCACTATTTTTCCTTGATGGGCTTGAAACATCCTTCAAAAGGTGACTCATAAAGGACCAGACATCCTGGAAACCAGCCTGATCTCAGCCCAGCATTGCCGAGTTACACATGTGAGGAGTTAGTACTGTAAGATGGTGAGTAAGAGTTACCACTCAGTTAATTCTTCATGTAATGTGTTCAGCTAATAAGTGCTGTAATTTCCATTATTAAAGGCTTTTCCTTCATCCAGTATTAAATGTAAAAGCTTTGAGACTGTTTTCACACACCCAATTAAAATGAAATTGTCTCTAAAATGGGCTGATGAGCTCAGCTGAGATTGCAGTCCTGAGGTGTCATTTGTCCATATCCCAGCTCTTCATTTTCGTTGCAGTGGCCATCCTTATTAGCAGCTCCCATATCTTGCTACGGAGTGATTCATGCCACCTTCACAGAGGTTAGCAGAAGCACGGCATGGAAGGAGAAAGGCAGTGAAGTAGTTTTGAGCCACTGGGATTGTTCCTTCAAACAGGGTTGGTCTTGAGAAAAAATATTGCCATTGACAAACTCCTCCAGCCTGAATATAATTCAACATAAAATCATAGAAACATCAAATAGTTTAGGTTGCACAGGACCTTTAAAGTTCATCTAGTCCAACTTCCCTGCAATAAGCAGGGACATCTTCAATTAGATCAGGTTGCTCAGGGCCCCGTCCAACCTGATGTGGTATTTCTCCAGGGGACAAATAGGTACCAGCCTATAAATCCAGTGGAAATGGGTAATTTCGGTTGCTAACACTTTTTCTCCCCTGACTTACTCTTTTCCAGCTCTAAGTAGGCAGCGTAAATGAATGCCTACCTAAGGACAGACACGGTGCAGGTGGGGACCCCATGCCCCACGGCATTTAAGATGTTCATCTGTTGGTATACAACTACTGTTGCTTGGACAGATGAAAGCTAACTTTAAAACTAACAGGAATGAATCATTTCACTTCCTATATAATTTCCAAGAAGCTTTCATGCCATGAAACATTTTAATATTTCAACTGTTTATTCATTTCAAGACGAAAACACATGTGAAAGCTCTGTGATTCTGGTCCTCCTTCACTCACTGTGTTTGTGAGCCAAGTACACCTGGCAGACATCTCTCACAAAGCTGAAGGAATTTATATTGACTATAGTGGACTTTCTCCAGATTTCAACTGACGTAAATGAAAGCAAGTTTTGGCCCAACAGCAGGGTGTCTATTGGCAATTAAATATACTTAACGTGAAAAGACACAGATCGCTATCAGTGGTGACTGACACTGTTTACTTTTGACATGAAAGATCTCTCACCAGGGATGGCCAAAGCCAGCAAAACAAATGTTGTATTTGTTTTCCAACCCATACTGATGAAACGATCCTCTTTCTTCACTACCCGGGCAGTGACAGGTCCTCGACAGCTCCTGTGACCTCTCTCTTCACCCCCCTGACGTAAGACAAACTCTCCCAGCGAGCCCAGTATTAAATGTTTCTTAGAGCTCACAAATTGTCTCATCTTTCCCAAGGGTTGTCGTATCCTTTACTCCAACCTCTTTCATAGCAAACAAAACAAGGCCAGGTCTCAGGAGCCTTGCTCCTGCATTTCTTCCTGTCTTCCCTCATTCTGGCTATGAGGTGCCTCCCCCCACCCCGGTGCCAGTAGCTATTGCATTGCAGCTGGATTGAGTTACTTTTTCAGTCACTGGATTAAAAAGTCAAATGAAATGCTTTAAATACTTTCTAGGTGGTAGATTTTACATTTCAGGACTACAGGACTTACCTTCACTTGTTGATGGCCTTTTTGTGCAAAGCTGTTGAAGAACCTCTCTGGTAACTGCAAGATGGATGACATGAAAAACTTTCAAGGAGCTTTAATGTCTTGAAGAAAAAACTGATATAAAAGAAAAACACCTTGTTTTCTCACAGCATAGCAATTTGTTTAAATTGCTAATGGCTGAATGGAACATGTGCTGTTACCTGTATCAGGACACAGCAAGAGCAGGGCTGCCCTGTGATAACAGACAAGTTGACAGCAGAAGGTAACCTAACACAGGCAGTGTTGTCACTGGCAGGGGAGTCCTGTGGGGTCCCATCATGGCAAGCAGAACCGGGGACCAGTGACAGGGTCTGTCAACAGCCCTGGACATGGTGAAGGAATGAACCATGTCAAGCATTCCGCTAGTGGGTCCCATCAGGAGCAAAGGAGAAAGGGCTACAACGAGGGCTGGAGGCAAGCCACAATGTTTGTCTGAGTCCATACAGGAGACAGAATAACTACAGTGCAGGTCTGAGGTCTAGCGATGAAGAAGGGTTGGAGGCCAGAGGTAAGCCAGGTTCCCCTGAGAGCCTGGTCAGAAAAACTAAGACCTAATAGTGCCCTCAGGTTCCTTACAACGTGTAGCAAAGAGGGGACAGAAAACTACAGGACTGATTTTCCTGGTATTTGAGAAGCACAGACCCACTGTTGATGTTGTGTTAGCCAATTGAAGAATCTTCACATTTGTTCAGCAAACCACTGTTCCTAGGTTATCACACTCAAAGGAGTCCAGCAGCACACAGTAACGATGCCTATTATTAGAAAGACAGTATCTCATTTATGTGTTTTTCAAACATGCAAAGGGAGCAGGCAAGGCATATGAAGTGAAAAAGAAAACTCTTCCACAGGTCCAAAGCACTATGTTAATTATTAGAATTCAATAAAGACCATACTCGAAGGGATGCTACTTACATATTTACCAGCTTGAGTAAGCAGTCATGTTTTAGTGTTTGGAAGAGACAAGAGAACAGACATGAACAACCTAAGGAACTCGGAGCACACAGGGAATTTACAGTAAGGAAGGTCTGAAGCCATAAATCTGAGGCAGCTATGGAATACTTCAGTCAGGTGATAGATGCCTCAGCTGCCATAAATCAGTGTAACCCTCGTCTTGGAATATTCAGGCAGATGCTCAGGTGAAGTAAAGAAGTACAGTTGCATTGTAGTCAATACAGCCACTCTAATTTAGCTTAGTCTCCTACAGGCTACAGTTACACTGATTGATTTACAGCTGAGCATATGGCCCATAAAGTGTAACTGAACGAACTCTAAGCAGGACCAAAGAGATCAAAGATTTCTCTTAGAAGATGTAGGCAAAAACCAAAGAAAAGCTTGTTTTTCTGAAGAGCTGAACACTCTAACAGAATGAAATGGAAGAAATTGCAGAGTTAAGTGAAGGAAATACGCCTGGTCAACAGACTAAATGTCACTTGCCTTTGAAAGGCAGGAAAAAAAAAAGTCTGGTCAGAAGCATGGAAGAAATTACTATAACATGTCTACGTAGCCTTGTTGACTTCTACAGAGAGTTTTATTCATCTGCCAAAGGCACCAGCTCTACAGATTTAGCACTTGGTGTCACCAATTCTCAAGTTGATCCTTGCAGCTGTGACTTGCCATCCTAATTTGAGAGTTTCAAAATGTGTTTTGAATGGTAGAGGCTCAGTATCGCTGCTCTGTGCTGTACATTGATTCACTGCTTTCTGAGGAGACTCAGGACTGTCATATCCTCTTGAAACAACTAAATGAGATTTAAGGAGCAGAGGAAATTGAGCCTGTTGCAATAAAGTGCAGAATTAGTTTTTGGATTGTAAAATTGGCAACTAGGTTAGAAAAAGGGAAAAGGAGTATTTCTACCAGAAACCTAGCTCTGTCCTTGGTCATCACTGTTAGAGCCTCAACATGCCACTCTCATAAACTCTAAAATTCACCTTTCTGTGTGACTACTTCATAATGATGATTTATGGGTTTTTCTGAGAGATTAGTGCTGAGAACCTATGTCATGAAGGAACATCCTCTTCCCTGATCTGGCTCATAACGTAGAAACTGTTGCTAACCTCGCAGTGTGTTTGCAGAAGTTACCCATTTTTTCGAGAACGGGGAACCTAGTAACATTTGATACTTGCCTTCTTTCTTATCTCTTTCTTTTAGCTTTAGGAAATATTGAACAGTTTAATTCAGGAGAGAGGAGAATAATAAACTGTACATTATCAGAAAGACTAGTCCTTCAGCGAGCCATAAAGAAATCTGGACAGTTCCTATACCTATAGTAAAGCTGTTTTGTCTAAGTGTCTCCAGGTGGATTTGCATAGCTTGCACATTTATAGCTGGTGGATTATTCTGTAGCTGATCATACAGCTATTCTTAATATCAATTTTGCAATTTTCTGAAAGTTTTGGGTCTTTTCTTTAGGTCAGAGAGCATAATTGTCATGGTTTAAGCCGAACTGGCTACTGGGGACACGGGGTACCACAGATGGGACTGACAGATGCTCCCCCCTACCCCTCCTCAAAAAGAGGTCTCAAGAAGCCACCTGGTGAACTAATTGGATAAAAGGAATTGTTATTTAAGATATAAATATAAATGAGGGTGCCATAGTGGAATTTATGAACCACATGATGGAAAACACAGTAATTATACTCATGACTAAGCAATGTTTAGTATATCAACACAGATGAAGAAGGACACAAATGGCAAGAGTACTACAGACAAAACTGTACTAGCAAAACAATGGAGGAGATGAATAGAGACATATTTTTCTCATTTTTATTAATAAGAAGTATCGTAAAAAAAACAGTACAATAACTTAAATACAGTTTACTATAAAATTTTGTACTGTAGTTTAAATCAGCTTACATTATGGTATTTTTTTTGAACAAATTGAGCCAGTGGTGCTACTTATCGTGAACAAATGTAAAAGATCCTCAAAACACAATAGGTGACAAACAAGATTGCTAACTATATCCATCTATCCATCTCTGCAAAGAAATCCAAATGAGGTCAGGAGTGAAGTCAGGGAACAAATTTGAGGTATAAGCAGGTAGGCAAGAGTATACTGAAGGCAAAGAAAAGGTGCTCCAAACAATGAATGTTGCTAAGGAACTGAATTTTCATACCTGCATCAGGCTACATAATTCCCATATTCCTGTTTTACATATTACATCTGAATCAATTTCTCATAAACTGGTCTCAAAGTTAAAGCCATGAGAACATCTGAATTACTTATTGTGACCAGAAGATGCCTGAGCTTGTTTTATTTGTTCCATGCTCCCACCCCTCACCCCCACCTTTTTTTCCCTTCCTCTTTGTCTTTCGGTGGGGGGGGGCTTATGTGTGTGTGTGTATGTGTTTTTTTTGTTTGTGGGTTTTTTTTTAAATAAGATACCTTCACTTAAGCATTGTTGACATGTAAAAAATGTCAGCGTGTGAAGAAAGAAACCATGGGAGAGTCGTATCCTATAGAGTACTTTCTCTTATTGCCAACTTTTATGTAGGACATAGCGTTGAAATAAAAATGTAACAGCTCTCCTGTCGAAGCTCACACTAGTAACCATAGCCTGTTAAAGAAGGCAAGCAGCCATCAGATAAATATCTAAGTCTTTATGGGCAAAGGGTTGAAAGCACAAAGACTTCACTTCATGGAGGGTTTTTTTCAGTTGGTTGATGCTTTTCCTACACAAGAAAGGACAAATCAATATT
Organism: Charadrius vociferus; assembly: GCF_000708025.1. Classification (NCBI taxonomy): domain Eukaryota; kingdom Metazoa; phylum Chordata; class Aves; order Charadriiformes; family Charadriidae; genus Charadrius; species Charadrius vociferus. Next base: position 933 of record NW_009646618.1, on the reverse strand, counting down.
CTTGGTTGAAAACAGTTTGGGAAGTCAAGCCAGCATTTTAAAGCAGTTACCTATACCTAAATTTGTGTTTTGGCTTCCAAATAAGAACTTCAGTTTTCAGTGTTCAGTGCAACATGACTGATGACAGGGAAGGAAAGAATTTGTCAAATGGATATTATGAGAAATGCTGTGTAAATTTTATGCATAATGTAGTTGTGCTTGTGGCTCAATACGTAGAAGTTGTGTTTCTGGCTTATATCGTACAGCTTCTGATTTGTATGATAATTATTTTGTCTACTCCTTGTCTCTGAAAAAATATACTACTTATTTAGAGGCAGAATTTTTCAGTTACCACCATTAAAATACAATGAGTCCTTGGGAGTCAGAAATTTGTATAAAATATCAAAAAATATAGATCTTCTTTCATATGGCTTTTGGGACTAAAAATTAAGTGCATTTATGATCTATTCTCAAGCTTCTTTCCACAAATCCAAAACCACATTGCCTTGCTTTGCCTTTCTACCCATGCTTATACCACTTTCCTTCCTTCAGAACCTTTCACACCGTCTCATAGCTCCTGGAGCTGAGTTGCTCTGAGACTCACTCATGGCAGTTGACATCAACAACCTCTCCCTAGGTCTTAATGTAGCACACATCATAATTCAGAGTTGCTGGGCCATTTGGATCCTCAGTTACGAGACTTCCAAATCAGTGAACTTCTTTTTTGGTCACAAGCCAAAATATTTAGAAGATATATTCTTGACTGTATGTGATATAAGTAATTAATTAGATTCTCAGAGAAGTAAGAAGGGGGATTAGCAGAACTGCCACCTTGGAATTCCAGAGGGCAGACTCAGACCTCTTTGGAGCCTGGTTGACAGAGTCCCTTGGGAGGCAGTCCTGAAGCACAGAGGAGCCCAGGAAGGGTGGATATTCTTCAAGAAGGAAATCTTA
>NW_009646617.1:5851-12678 GCF_000708025.1 Charadrius vociferus | reverse complement strand
ACGACAAAAAAAAAAAGAGGGAAGTGACCATCTCCGCCCCACCACGTTCTCCACCTTCGCCTTCCGCTTGACCCCCAACTTGGGGGTCCACCCAGTGGCCACCCCACAGATGAGGAGACACCAAAATTGGCTTCGTTGTCCCACCCCACCTCCAAAAAAGGCCCTTTTTCCCTCATTTTGGGGTCCCAGTGTGCCACCAGAAGGTCCTTCTGGCCAATGACGTCCCTCACAACCTTCTCCAAGACCCATCCACCTCCAAAAAAGCCCATTTCCCCCCAATTTTGAGGTCCACACATGCCACCAGAAGGTCCTTCTGGCCAACAACGTCCCTCAGAACCTTCTCCAAGACCCATCCACCTCCAAAAAAGCCCATTTTCCCCCAGTTTTGAGGTCCCAACGTGCCACCAGAAGGTGCTTCTGGCCAACAACGTCCCTCAGAACCTTCTCCAAGACCTTTCGAGCACCATGAAGGTCTCCAAGGCCTTCAAGACCGTGGTTGGGTGGGGGGGAGGACCTCACCTTATCATGGTGTGGCCAAAGAGGGACGTGGTCCACCATCCACCCCCAAAAAAGCCCATTTTCCCCCAGTTTTGAGGTCCCAACGTGCCACCAGAAGGTGCTTCTGGCCAACAACGTCCCTCAGAACCTTCTCCAAGACCTTTCGAGCACCATGAAGGTCTCCAAGGCCTTCAAGACCGTGGTTGGGTGGGGGGGAGGACCTCACCTTATCATGGTGTGGCCAAAGAGGGACGTGGTCCACCATCCACCCCCAAAAAAGCCCATTTTCCCCCAGTTTTGAGGTCCCAACGTGCCACCAGAAGGTGCTTCTGGCCAACAACGTCCCTCAGAACCTTCTCCAAGACCTTTCGAGCACCATGAAGGTCTCCAAGGCCTTCAAGACCGTGGTTGGGTGGGGGGGAGGACCTCACCTTATCATGGTGTGGCCAAAGAGGGACGTGGTCCACCATCCACCCCCAAAAAAGCCCATTTTCCCCCAGTTTTGAGGTCCCAACGTGCCACCAGAAGGTGCTTCTGGCCAACAACGTCCCTCAGAACCTTCTCCAAGACCTTTCGAGCACCATGAAGGTCTCCAAGGCCTTCAAGACCGTGGTTGGGTGGGGGGGAGGACCTCACCTTATCATGGTGTGGCCAAAGAGGGACGTGGTCCACCATCCACCCCCAAAAAAGCCCATTTTCCCCCAGTTTTGAGGTCCCAACGTGCCACCAGAAGGTGCTTCTGGCCAACAACGTCCCTCAGAACCTTCTCCAAGACCTTTCGAGCACCATGAAGGTCTCCAAGGCCTTCAAGACCGTGGTTGGGTGGGGGGGAGGACCTCACCTTATCATGGTGTGGCCAAAGAGGGACGTGGTCCACCATCCACCCCCAAAAAAGCCCATTTTCCCCCAGTTTTGAGGTCCCAACGTGCCACCAGAAGGTGCTTCTGGCCAACAACGTCCCTCAGAACCTTCTCCAAGACCTTTCGAGCACCATGAAGGTCTCCAAGGCCTTCAAGACCGTGGTTGGGTGGGGGGGAGGACCTCACCTTATCATGGTGTGGCCAAAGAGGGACGTGGTCCACCATCCACCCCCAAAAAAGCCCATTTTCCCCCAGTTTTGAGGTCCCAACGTGCCACCAGAAGGTGCTTCTGGCCAACAACGTCCCTCAGAACCTTCTCCAAGACCTTTCGAGCACCATGAAGGTCTCCAAGGCCTTCAAGACCGTGGTTGGGTGGGGGGGAGGACCTCACCTTATCATGGTGTGGCCAAAGAGGGACGTGGTCCACCATCCACCCCCAAAAAAGCCCATTTTCCCCCAGTTTTGAGGTCCCAACGTGCCACCAGAAGGTGCTTCTGGCCAACAACGTGCCTCACAACCTTCTCCAAGATCTTTCGAGCCCCATGAAGGTCCCCGAGGTCTTCCAGACCATGGTTGGGTGGGTGGGAGGACCTCACCTTGTGTGGTGACCATCATGGCTTGGCTGAAGGGGGACGGGATCCACCTATCCCCGAGCTTCTCCTCGTAGCGACAGGAGAAGCGGCCACTGGTGAGGGTGGCTTTGGCCACCGGGATGCTGAAGAGGGAGCGATCTTTGGTGGTGGCCTCCCAAAATTGCTCGGCACCGTCTTTGTAGAAGGAGAAGTTGCGTTGGGCGGTGGGACCGGCGGCCACGCAGGTGAGGACCAAGGGGTCGCCGTCGTGGACTTCTCCGGATGGGGGGTCCAGGAGCAAAGCAGGCTGGGAAGGAAGGTCTGGGGAGGTGGGTGGGGAGAGAAGAAGAGTCATCGTCAGGAGAAGGTGGAGCTCGTGGTCGTGGTGGAACTCGTAGTGAAACTAAGGTTCATGAGAAGATGGAGCTCACGGTCATGAGAAGGTGGAACTGGTGGTCATGGTGGAACTTAAGATGGAACGCATGGTCACGAGAAGGTGGAACTCATGGTCATGAGAAGATGGAGCTCATGGTCATGTGAAGGTGGAACTGGTGGTCATGGTGGAACTCATGGTCATGAGAAGGTGGAACTCATGGTCATGAGAAGATGGAACGCATGGTCATGAGAAGGTGGAACTAGTGGTCATGGTGGAACTTAAGATGGAACGCATGGTCACGGTGGAACTCATGGTCATGGTGGAACTCATGGTCATAGTGGATTTTATGGTCATGAGAAGGTGGTTCTCATGGTCGTGAAAGGGGGAGCTCATGGTCATGGTGGAACTCATGGTCATGAGAAGGTGGAGCTCATTCATGGTCATGAGAAGATGGAACTTGTGGTCGTGGTGGAACTCATGGTCATGAGAAGGTGGAGCTCATGGTCATGTGAAGGTGGAACTGGTGGTCATGGTGGAACTCATGGTCATGAGAAGGTGGAACTCATGGTCATGAGAAGGTGGAACTCATGGTCATGGTGGAACTCATGGTCATAGTGGATTTTATGGTCATGAGAAGGTGGTTCTCATGGTCGTGAAAGGGGGAGCTCATGGTCATGGTGGAACTCATGGTCATGAGAAGGTGGAGCTCATTCATGGTCATGATGGAAGTCATGGGAATGAAAAGGTGGAACTGGTGGTCATGAGAAGGTGGACCTCATCGTCAAGAGCAGATGAAACTCGTGAACAAATGGATCTCATCGTCACAAGATGAAACTCATGGTCACGAGAAGATGCAGCTCATCATTGTGAGCCACCTGAACTCATTCTCATGTGGTTTTGGGGGGCCACCACGAGGTCCTGAGCCATCATCTCCTTTTTGGGGGGCCACCATGAGGTCCTGAACCATCCTCACGTCATTTTGGGGGGGCCAGCATGAGGTCCTGAGCCATCATCACCTTTTTGGACGACCACCATGAGGTTCTGAACCATCCTCACGGTTTTGGGGCACCACCATGAGGTCCTGAGCCATCATCACCTTTATGGGGGGTCACCATGAGGTTCTGAACCATTCTTTTGTCATTTTGGGGGGCCACCATGAGGTGCTAAGCCATCCTCATGTCATTTTGGGGGGACCACCATGGTCCTCAACCATCCTCACGTCATTTTGGAGGGCCACCATGAGGTTCTGAACCATCCTCACGGTTTTGGGGCACCACCATGAGGTCCTGAGTCATCCTCACGTCATTTTTGGGGGTCACCATGAGGTTCTGAACCATCCTCACGGTTTTGGGGTGCCACCATGAGGTCCTGAGCCATCATCACCTTTTTGGGGGACCACCTTGAGGTTCTGAACCATCCTCATGTCATTTTGAACCATCCTCACGGTTTTGGGGTGCCACCATGAGGTTTTGGGGCACCACCATGAGGTCCTGAGTCATCCTCACGTCATTTTTGGGGGTCACCATGAGGTCCTGAGCCACCATCACGTCATTTTTTGGGGGTCACCATGAGGTCCTGAGCCACCATCACGTCATTTTGGGGATCCACCACCGCCTCGGAGCTCTGGAGGAGCTTCTTTTGGCCCTTTCAGAAGCCCCTGGAGCTTTGTTTCAGCCGTTTAAAGTTGTCCTCTGCAGGAGAAGGATGAAACCGGGCGGGTGGTTTCAACCGTTTTTTTTGGCTTTTCCCCCCCGATTTTGAGCCAAATTTTGAATTTCTCAATGGAATTTGTGAACGTTTCTGGACTTACCCTTCACCGTCACCTCCACCGGTTGGCTTCGAGGAGACGGCACCCACGTCCCATCCACCTCTTCTTCTACCCGACAATGAAATTGGCCGCTCCATCTTCTGGGACTTCGGTGGAAGAGGAGTTGGGCGCGATTCCCCGCGCTCTTCGTTTCCGCTCCCCCGTGACCTTTCGGGATCTCCTCCCCGTTCCTGTAGAAGCGAAACCTCAGCTGAAAGTCTTCTCTGGTGGCCACGCAGGTGAGGTTCAAGGGGGCTTCTTCGCTCACCACCCCGCTGGGAGGGTGGACTTCCAAGCGTGGAGGTGACGCCGCCTCTGGAGAGGAGAAAAAAAACGTTTTAAAAACACCGTTTTTAAGCGAAAGGAGAGAAAACGTTGAGGGGTTGGGGGGCGGTGGGAGGAAGTGGTGGCCCAACTTGGCTTCTGGTTGACCCTCCGAGAAGGTCCGAGGGAGGTGTCTCCATCTAGATGGGCTTCGTGGTGGGTTTTTGGCCTCACCCCCCCCCAAAAGTTGGATTTCTCCCCCCAAAAAACCCACCGTTACCTTTCACGAGGACCTCCACGGTGGGGCTGAGGTAGGAGGGGATCCAACGACCTTCGGTTTTCTCCTCGTAGCCGCAGCTGAAGTTGCCCGTGTGGTCCTCGCCGCTCTCCATCCTCACCTTCAGCTGAGCTTGGGTGACCTCCGCCGTCACGTTGAGGTCATCGGTGACCTCCACCTGCTCCCGGTACAAGTGGAACCTCCTCTCGGCCTCCCCCGGTGGGGCAGCGCAGAAGAAGATGAGGGTTTGGCCCACGATGGTGACGCCGGTCGAAGGCTTCAAAGCCAACGTGGGTTGAGGTGGATGGTCTACACGAGGAGAGAGGAAACCCTCAAAATAGGTGTTTTGGGGAGGGTGTGGTCAACCTCTTCCACCCACCCAACCGGTTGGGGTCAAATTTAAGGAGAAAACTGCCGCTTTTGGGGCTGGGAAGGAAGAAGGGAGGGTGGGATGGAGAAGGCAAGGTGGGGAGGTCAAGGTTGGTGGCATCTCACCTACCTTTCACGCTGAGGACGATGGATTTGCTCTCCCGGGAGCGGACGAGGCGACGGAAGCGGTTGAGGACGGTGTAGGTACAGGCGTGCCACCCGCCGTCCTTAGGACCGGTGATGTTGAAGGTGTAGACGGAGGTCCTCCTGGTGGTCCTGACGTCCGCCGCCCACCCGCTCGTCCCCGAGAACTGGAAGCCTTGGATCTTCTCCTTGGACCAAGGAGCGACGCAACGGATGGAGATGGTGTCTCCGATGAGGTACTCCGTCTTCTCCGGCGTCACCGTGATGTTGGGAGGAGGAGGAGGTGGAAGATCTGGAGATGGCGGGGAGGGGGGAAGAGGTCATGGTGGTGGTGGTGAGGGGGTGGTTCGGATGTCACTGAACCTCTGGAGATGAGGTGGGACCCGTTGGACCTTGAGATCTTGTGGAAGGCCCCGAATCGTGTGGGGTTCAAAGAGGGTTTTCAGCCCTAAATGGTCCTCCTGGAGATGGGGGTTGGGGGGTTTGGAGGGGTCTACCAGAGCCGTGTGATGGGCCGAGAAGCCCAATGGGGACCTGATGGAGGAGAAACCTCCCGGTTTGGCTAAAAATGGGTATTTTGGTGGATGGAGGAGACGAGGGAGGACCTGATGGAGGAGAAACCACCCGATTTGGCTAAAAATGGGTATTTTGGTGGATGGAGGAGACGAGGGAGGACCTGATGGAGGAGAAACCACCCGATTTGGCTAAAAATGGGTATTTTGGTGGATGGAGGAGACGAGGGAGGACCTGATGGAGGAGAAACCACCCGATTTGGCTAAAAATGGGTATTTTGGTGGATGGAGGAGACGAGGGAGGACCTGATGGAGGAGAAACCACCCGATTTGGCTAAAAATGGGTATTTTGGTGGATGGAGGAGACGAGGGAGGACCTGATGGAGGAGAAACCACCCGATTTGGCTAAAAATGGGTATTTTGGTGGATGGAGGAGACGAGGGAGGACCTGATGGAGGAGAAACCACCCGATTTGGCTAAAAATGGGTATTTTGGTGGATGGAGGAGACGAGGGAGGACCTGATGGAGGAGAAACCACCCGATTTGGCTAAAAATGGGTATTTTGGTGGATGGAGGAGACGAGGGAGGACCTGATGGAGGAGAAACCACCCGATTTGGCTAAAAATGGGTATTTTGGTGGATGGAGGAGACGAGGGAGGACCTGATGGAGGAGAAACCACCCGATTTGGCTAAAAATGGGTATTTTGGTGGATGGAGGAGACGAGGGAGGACCTGATGGAGGAGAAACCACCCGATTTGGCTAAAAATGGGTATTTTGGTGGATGGAGGAGACGAGGGAGGACCTGATGGAGGAGAAACCACCCGATTTGGCTAAAAATGGGTATTTTGGTGGATGGAGGAGACGAGGGAGGACCTGATGGAGGAGAAACCACCCGATTTGGCTAAAAATGGGTATTTTGGTGGATGGAGGAGACGAGGGAGGACCTGATGGAGAAGAAACCACCCGGTTTGTCTAAAATGGGTATTTTGGTGGCCGGAGGAGATGGGAAAGGACCTGGTGGAGGAGAAACCACCGGATTTGGCTAAAAATGGGTATTTTGGTGGATGGAGGCGATGAGGAAGACCCTGGTGGAGGAGAAACCATCGGATTTGGCTAAAAATGGGTATTTTGGTGGCCGGAGGAGATG
>NW_009646617.1:1658-5793 GCF_000708025.1 Charadrius vociferus | reverse complement strand
CCCGGTTTGGCTAAAAATGGGTGTTTTGGTGGCCGGAGGAGATGGAAAAGGACCTGGTGGAGGAGAAACCACCGGATTTGGCTAAAAATGGGTATTTTTGGTTCCCAAAGTTCATTACCTGAAGGTGACGCCGTTGGGAGAAGGACCTGGAAGGAGACTGGAAGAGAGGAGGGGGAGGGGTGAGAGAGGGGCATGATGGGAAGGGCGGGGCGGGGCGGGGGAAGGGTCCGGAAGAAGGCCAAAAAGAGGAGAAAAAGGGAAAAATAGAAGAGGGAAAAGGAAATAGAAGGGAAAAGGGAAAAGGAAGAGAAAAGGGGGAGGAAAGGGCCGAGGAGTGAGGGGGGAAGGGGAAAAATGGGGGAAAAAGGGAAGAAATAGGGAAAAAGGGGAAGAAATAGGGAAAAAAGGGAAGAAATAGGGTAAAAAGGGAAGAAATAAGGAAAAAAAGGAAGGGAACGGGGGAAAGGGAGGGAATCGGGGGGAAAGTGAAGAAATAGGGAAAAAAGTGAAGAAATGGGGGGAAAAAAGTGGAGAAATGGGGAGAAAATCCAAGAAATGGGGGAAAAACGCCAAAAAATGGGGAAACAGTGAAGGAATGGGGAGAAAAGCAAAGAAATGGGGGGAAAAGCGAAGAAATTGGGGAAAAAGGGGAAGGGATGGGGGGAAAAGGTCAAAAATAGGGGAATAAAAGACACGAAATGGGGAAAAGGCCAAGAAATGGGCAAAACCCCCAAGAAATGGGGAAAAAAGCCAAGAAATGGGTAAAAAAGCCAAGAAATGGGGGAAAAGTGAAGGAATGGGGAGAAAAGCGAAGAAATGGGGGCGACATGGATGAAATTGGGGAGAAAAGCGAAGAAATGGGGGGATAAGTGAAGGAATGGGGGAAAAAAGCCAAAACTGGCAGAATAAGAGCCAAGAAATAGGGGAAAAGGCCAAGAAATGGGGAAAAAAGCCAAGAAATGGGCAAAACCCCCAAGAAATTGGGAATAAAAGCCAAGAAATGGAGAAAAAAGCCAAGAAATGGGGGAAAAAAACAAGAAATGGGGGAAAAGTGAAGGAATGGGGAGAAAAGCAAAGAAATTGGGGGGGCAGGGAAGAAATTGGGGAGAAAAGCAAAGAAATGGGGGGGAAAGTGAAGAAATTGGGGAAAAAAGTGAAGGAATGGGGGAAAAAAGTCAAAAATGGGGAAATAAAAGCTAAGAAATGAGGAAAAGGGCCAAGAATGTAGAAAAAAGCCAAGAAATGGGAAAAAAGCGCCAAGAAGTGGGGAACAAAGCGAAGAAATGGGGAAAAAAGCCAAGAAATGGGGGAAAAAGCGAAGAAGTGGGGAAAAAAGCGAAGAAGTGGGGAAAAAAGCCAAGAAATAGGAGAAAAGTGAAGGAATGGGGAGAAAAGCCAAGAAATGGGGGAAAAAAGCCAAGAAATGGGGGAAAAAAGCCAAGAAATGGGTAAAAAAGCCAAGAAATGGGCAAAACCCCCAAGAAATTTGGAATAAAAGCCAAGAAATGGGGAAAAAAGCCAAGAAATGGGGGGGAAAGCCAAGAAACGGGGGAAAAAAGCCAAGAAATGGGTAAAAAAGCCAAGAAATGGGCAAAAACCCCAAGAAATTTGGAATAAAAGCCAAGAAATGGGGAAAAAAGCCAAGAAATGGGGGGGAAAGCCAAGAAACGGGGGAAAAAAGCCAAGAAATGGGGGGAAAAGCCAAGAAACGGGGGAAAAAAGCCAAGAAATGGGGGGAAAAGACAAGAAATGGGGGGAAAAGCCAAGAAACGGGGGAAAAAAGCCAAGAAATGGGTAAAAAAGCCAAGAAATGGGCAAAACCCCCAAGAAATTTGGATTAAAAGCCAAGAAATGGGGAAAAAAGCCAAGAAATGGGGGGGAAAGCCAAGAAACGGGGGAAAAAAGCCAAGAAATGGGGGGAAAAGCCAAGAAATGGGGGGAAAAGCCAAGAAATGGGGGGGAAAGCCAAGAGATGGGGGGAAAAAGCCAAGAAATGGGTAAAAAAGCCAAGAAATGGGCAAAACCCCCAAGAAATTTGGAATAAAAGCCAAGGAATGGGGAAAAAAGCCAAGAAATGGGGGGGAAAGTCAAGAAATGGGGAGAAAAGCCAAGAAATGGGTAAAAAAGCCAAGAAATGGGCAAAACCCCCAAGAAATTTGGATTAAAAGCCAAGAAATGGGGAAAAAAGCCAAGAAATGGGGGGGAAAGCCAAGAAACGGGGGAAAAAAGCCAAGAAATGGGTAAAAAAGCCAAGAAATGGGCAAAACCCCCAAGAAATTTGGAATAAAAGCCAAGAAATGGGGAAAAAAGCCAAGAAATGGGCAAACCCCCCAAGAAATTTGGAATAAAAGCCAAGAAACGGGGAAAAAAGCCAAGAAATGGGGGGGAAAGTCAAGAAATGGGAAAAAAAGCCCAGAAACAGGGAAAAAAGTGCCGAGCCGGGAAAAAAAGTGACTATTTGTGGGCAAAGATGATCTGGAGGGAAAAAAAATGCCGGAAAAAGGGGAAGAGAGGGAGAAATTGGTGGAGAAATGTGGGAGGAGGTGACCCACCGGGCACGGCAACGGGTGGAAAAACGTCGGGATAGGGAAAAGCGGGCGGGATGGAGGAGGAGGACCTGGAGGACTCACCGAGCAGAGGGACGAGGCGAAGGGGCTCCATGGCGGGTGGTGGCCTCTTCTTCTGCGGGGACAGGGAACATCTCCTTCCCCTTCAGGGACCCGTCCGGTGGCTCCTCCGTCACGTGTGCCGGACGCGAAACGACCTTAAAAAAAGAAAAAAAAAGAGGAAAAACTCTCCCAAATTGAGCAGAAATTGCGCCATCTCCACCGCTGCGGTCCGGGTGGAGTCACCGATGTCCTCTGGTGGACGTCTCAGCGCCTGCGGTCATGCGGCGGTGGGTTTTCGCTGGAAAAAAACTTGAGGAAAAAGGACAAGTCCCGAGCGGAGCCGTTGGGTTGTCCCCCGAGGAGAGGACGCAGGAGATGGAGACTTTGTGGTTGGCCTCGCTTTTGAGGGGACAACCCCAAATTTGGTTGATTTCACTGGTTGGTGAAGTCGAAAGGTCTTTTTTTGGAGGCGGGGAGAAAAAGAGGTTAAAAAGTTGATTTTTGAGGTTCGTCCCAGGGTGGAGATGACCATGAGAAGGGTCTGAGGAGCGAAGGTTCACCCCAAGCGTGGAGAAGAACCCCCGTTTGGAGGGCCGGGTGGTGGATCCATCTCCTTTCCGGTGTTTTTTTGGGGATGAAAGCGGTGGAGAAAAACCCAGCTCAGTGCGACGCGACCGCCGGGAGAAGACACAACCCCTCCCCTCCCCCACCGCCATCCTTGGTGGCATCTGCCAAGCGTTGACTTTTACGGGATTCGGAGGAAACAGAAGGGCGGTTTTACTTCCCGATTCTCGAAGAACCTCAAGGCTGAAGCAGAAGTTCCTCTCGGGGAGGTCAAACCCGGCGTCCCCGTTGGCCACGAGGTGGTGACTCATTGTTTCGAGGGAGGTGTCGTCTGGTGGTTTTTTGGTTTCTCTTTGGGGTTTTTTGGGGTTGAAAATCGTTGAAATTCGGTCAGCGATTGGAATCGGAAGCTCTGGAGGAACATCGGTGGGGAGATGGAGGAGAAGACCGTCGTCACTGGTGGGTTCCGAGGGACAATGAGGTCATCACTGGTGGCCTTCAAAGGACAACATGGTCATCTTGGTGGTCCGAACTCTCCTTTTTCTAGTCCCAAACCCGCTTTTGGGGCTGAACGCCTCAATTTTAGCTCCCAAAGCCCATTTTTGAGAGTCCAAAGCGTTGTTTCTTGGGTCAAAAAGGTCCGGTTTTGGTTCAAAAACCTCCTTTTGAGGGTCCAAACCCTCCGTTTTTGGGTCCAAACACTCATTTTTGAGTTCCAAGCTCCACTTTTACGCTCCGAAGACTCATGTTAAGGGCCCCGAGTGCCATTTTGAAGGCCCAAAGGCTGATTTTGAAGGCCCCAAATCTGATTTTGAAGGCCCAAAGCCTCATTTTTGTAGTCCAAACACTCATTTTTATGGTCCAAAGCCTCTTTTTCATAGTCCAAAGCCTCATTTTTATTGTTCAAAGCCTCAAAGGCTCTTTTTTATGGTCCAAACTCTCCTTTTTAGTGGCCAAAGCTT
>NW_009646617.1:0-996 GCF_000708025.1 Charadrius vociferus | reverse complement strand
GCTTTTGGGGCTGAACGCCTCAATTTTAGCCCGCAAAGCCCATTTTTGAGAGTCCAAAGCGTTGTTTCTTGGGTCAAAAAGGTCCGGTTTTGGTTCAAAAACCTCCTTTTGAGGGTCCAAACCCTCCGTTTTTGAGTCCAAACACTCATTTTTGAGTTCCAAGCTCCACTTTTACGCTCCGAAGACTCATGTTAAGGGCCCCGAGTGCCATTTTGAAGGCCCGAAGGCTGATTTTGAAGCCCCCAAATCTGATTTTGAAGGCCCAAAGCCTCATTTTTGTAGTCCAAACACTCATTTTTATGGTCCAAAGCCTCTTTTTCATAGTCCAAAGCCTCATTTTTATTGTTTAAAGCCTCAAAGGCTCTTTTTTATGGTCCAAACTCTCCTTTTTAGTGGCCAAAGCTTTATTTTTGGGCTCCAAAGTGTCATTTTTAGGATGGAAACCCTCATTTTTAGGCTCCAACCAGTCATTTTGAGGCTCCGAGCCGCATCTTGATGGTCCAAACTCTCCTTTTTCTAGTCCCAAACCCGCTTTTGGGGCTGAACGCCTCAATTTTAGCCCCCAAAGCCCATTTTTGAGAGTCTGAAGCATTAGTTCTTGGGTCAAAAACGTCCTTTTTTGGTTCAAAAACCTCCTTTTGAGGGTCCAAAACCTCCATTTTGGGGTCCAAAACCTCTTTTTTCATGTCCAAACCCTCATTTGTGAGTTCCAAGCTCCACTTTTTAGCTCCGAAGACTCATCTCAAGGGCCCAGAGCGTCATTTTAAAGGCCCAAAGCCTCATTTTTACAGTCCAAACCCTCATTTTTATGGTACAAATGCTCATTTTTAGGTTCCCAAACCTCCTTTTTTTGGGTTGAAAACCTTTTCTTAAGTTGAAAACCTCCTTTTTTTCAGGTCGAAAACCTCATTTGTGAGTTCCAAGCTCCGCTTTTACGCTCTGAAGACTCATGTTAAGGGCCCGGAGCATCATTTTGAAGGCCCAAAGGCTGATTTT
>NW_009646616.1:734869-735831 GCF_000708025.1 Charadrius vociferus | reverse complement strand
CGGGAGGCCGCGGGGCTGGTGCTGGCCGCAGGGCTCTGCTCCCGTTCCACTTGGAATGCCAAAGAATTGGTGCTGGCCCCGGAGCAGTACGCCCATGCCCCTTGCAGGGTTGCCTGACTGTTGCTGCTGACCAGGCAGATCTCCCGTCCCTCCTGGAAGCCAGCGGAGCTGGTTCTGGTCACCAGGTCGCCCTCCTCTCTCTCTTGGTAGGCAGCCCAGCTAACGCTGGCCTCGGGGCCGCGCTCCCGCCGCCAGCTGAAGACAGCGGTGCTGATGGGGACTGTCCTGCCACTCTCCTCCGACCTCCGGGCAGCAAGGACCTCATCCTGGAGCAGGATCTGGTGCGCTGGCCTCATCAACTGCTCCGCGGTGAAATTAATGAATCCTTGCACGAAGACCCTCGTGCAGACTCCCATGCTGGCCTGCAGCGCCTCGACCAGGTTGCCTTCGTGCAGTCCGTAGACGGGCAGGGCGTTCACGACCATCTCCACCAGCATGAGAGCCAGGGGAGGCTCGTCCTCAAAGATGCGCCCCAGCTCCTGACGCAGCCAGGGCCGCAGGAGCTGGGGGAGATGGGGGTGGTCCCTGAACAGAGCCCCCCAGTCCATTGGGTGAAGGCCGCCCACCAGCTCTGCATCCTGGTTCCACGGTTGCTGTACCAGGGATGCTTTTGGTGAAAGCCGCTCCTCTTGGCTGCTCCCCGCTGATGCCGCAGTTGGTCTGGCGGCGTCCTCTTCAAGTGGGCGCCCCTGCAGCAAGTGCCGGATGACAGCCACCCTCCTCCTGCAGACGAGGCACTCGGGCTTGGTCTGTCCCCCCCGCTGGACACAGCTGTAGCAGAAGCGGTGTCCACATGGCACGGGACAGGTTGTGTTGTCCCAGCTGCCATGGCACAAGGGGCAGTGGTCCTCCGAGACCGTGGCCATGCTCAGCGGGCGCTGTGGTGGTGCGGGGAGAGCTGC
>NW_009646616.1:722648-732923 GCF_000708025.1 Charadrius vociferus | reverse complement strand
GGTACCCAACCAGTCACTGGCCTCCAACTGGACTTCGTGCCACCGATCACCACCCTTCGGGCCCAACCGTTCAGCCAGTTTTCAATCCACCTCACTCTCTGCTCATCCAGCCCCGACAGCCCCTCCAACGGCTCACGACCCAACAGCTCAGGCTCCAAATCGCAAATTCAGCTTTGAAGTGACGGAGGGGATGAGCTGCGTTTTCAAGTTTGTCTCTGCACCCAACACCCCTGGAAAATGGACTCGGGAAAATCTGCAGGTCTGTGGTGGAGGGTTACTAGCAGGGAGGCGGGGGCTGGAGACTGAACCGCCGTGTCCCCTGGGACCTGCAAAGCAGGAGCTTTGTCGGGGCTTTTCCTGCTTCCAACAGCACCAAAAGGGGCTTTCAAAGCTCCTGTCCTGGGGAGAGGCCCCTCGAGCAGGCCAGCACCTCCGGGGCTGCTTGCTGATGGAGGCTCCTGCAGAATAAATATTTGCAAGAGGTATACAAGCTGAGCATGCATTTACTTTGCCGTGATGAAATAAGGAGCTGTATCCTTCCCACCCTGCCGCAGGTGGGACCGGAGGTAGGGGATGCTGGAGACACCAGAGCTCTAGGTGTGTCCCTGTCCCCAGGCCAAGTGGGACAGCGCTCTGCTGGCTGGGGTTGCTTTGGGGCAGGGCTGATGCCCACAGAGCCACTTGCTGGGGAGGAGAGGCCCAGCTGACATGTCCCCTTTACCCCCATGTTATAATTACGCCTGCTCCTCACAGCGCTGGGTCGCGTGCCGGGATGGGGCTGTGGCTTTCCCGCTCCATGCACTCTGTCTTGGGGCAAGGCAGAGGGGTTCAGCCCCGGGTGCTTGCTCGAGGCAGCACGGAGAGGGGAAAGGCTTGGGGTTCCATCCCCTCTGCCCCACCAGCTGTGTCTGGGCCAGATCCTGCATCGGCTCCATCCAGCTCCCTGTGTGCTGGTGGTCCCCGGGCAGCTGGAGCTGCTTAAAAATAGTGACAGATAACAAACCACTATGGTTCTTGGGGTGGTTTGGGCCGGGGACAGCTGTTTGCTGCCGATCGTGGTGGCAGCAGTGTCTGGCAGCTCGGGTCGGCCGGTGCCGTGCTTCAGTTTCCCCCTCCATGACAAAGCCGCCTTGTGCAGGGGGGGGTGTTCACCGGCTGGAGCGCCACAGGTCCCCTCTCATTAGTCCTGCTCCGTGTGCGCTGCCAGTGGACACAGAAGTAGCTGAAGCTCATTTTTTCTAAATGAAGCTTTGAAATGAGGGGAAAAAATGTCAAAAACTTCCCTTGGTTTTTTGTTGGTTTTTTTTTTTTTGCCTCTCTGGTGCCTCATGCCCAGCAAAGGCCCTTTGCTGGGCCTCTGGGGCTGCACCGAGTCATTCCTGCATGGTGCTGGCGATGCCGGGGCTCGTGTGCCAGCTCCGAAGCCCTTCTCCTGCAGAGCCCGGCTGGGGTGGCTCCCTGGGCATCACCAGTGTCCTGAGTCACTGCTGTGCTGCGAGTAAAATGGGGCTGGCAGGGAATCCTGTGCATCCGTGATGCTGTTTTGGCAAAGAAACTTGCTCTCTGTTCCCAAGGCCACCCAACGACGGCAGAACCTGCAGGGACGGGCTCTGGCTGTCTAACCCTGGCCAAGCACAGTGAAAATCCTGTTGATGCAGAAACAGTGCTTTGCTTGGCCGTGCTGCTTCTCTCCTTTCCCTCTGGCCACTGCTGTCCATCCCTCTGAGTCTCCTGCAGCTCCTCAGCCAGTGTTTGGCCATGGGCAGGACGTTGTTGCCCATCCAGCAAGTGCTGGAAAGAAAAGTGGTGCAGAGTGAAGCCTCTTGTTTGAACCAGGGAGGTGCCTGTCCCTGCATCCCTCTGCCACGTCCCTGCTCTCACGGCAGTGGGTTTTGCCTGTGGGCAGTGAAACCCCTGGTGTTAGGGGCTGCTTTAATATCTCTATTAATTCTCCTCACATTTGCAGTGTGGAAAACCAGGAGCCGTTTCCCTGAAGATGCAATGGACCCCAGGCAGAAGGAGACTGAGGAAGTCCTCAAGGACAAGTCAGGATGTCCCCAGGTTCAGGGGATGGAGGCTGCCCCAGGCTGGGTGCTGCGGGGAGGATATGGGGCCCTTCCATGCTCGTACAGAGCCGCTCCTGGCGTAGCATTGCTGTCACCCTCCCCGGGGGCTGTTGTCCCACGAAGTCCCGCAATGTGCCACCAGCCAAAGCAGGCGATGGAGCAGCTGGAGAGGGCTCAGTGGAGGGACCGTGTGTGCGGGAACGGTGGTTGGGTCTGGCTAAAAGGGGCAGGGAAACACCCGGAGGGTTTGTCCAGGGCTGCAGCAGGCTCTCATTCCTGCAGGATGCTAAATTCAACTTTCCTCTGCGAGTTTTTCTGCCCTGATTTGTCCTGTGGCCACCTAAGCTTTTAGCCAAGAGGGCAGCAGAGCCCCTGGTTTCAGTGGCAGCTTGGCCGCCGGCAAAATTACACCTGTAGTTAAACCATCCCCGTGGCTGTGCTGGGAGGCGAACAGCCCGTTAGGGAGCACCACCGGTCCCAGACCATTCTTCGTTTGTGAGCAAGGAGTAATTAGCGACTCTGCAGCCTCGTAAGGAGTACCAGCCTTGCTCCGGCCGTGCGGGAAACAGTGCACTCGCCATCGGCCTTGGCAATGCCGATCGAAAGGGGCAGCAGAGACAAATCAGTTCCTTGCAAGGGGATTTTGCTGCCAAATTTCGGGGTGGCTGAGGGGAAAGGTGCTGCAGGGATGTTTTGCAGGGAGGAAAACAGGGTTTTTTTTGGTGCAGAGGGGGACAGGGGTGGCCCAGGGCGATGGCTTGTGGGGGTGTTAAGGCTGTATGTGCCACCTGCGCCAGCCGGCACAGGGAGGTTCCCAGGGACCGGCTCTGGATGTGTCGGGGTGTCTCCGGCCGTGTTGGGGTGTCGCAGCCCCCCTGGCCGGGCTGGAGGCTCAGACCTGGGGGTGCCTGTGGGACCCCCCTGCTTGCACAGGCGTGAGGGCTGCGGTGCGTGGCTGTGCCCGTTCTGGCCTTGGAGCTCTTCTGCCTCATGCCATTGGTTTGGCTTTTTGGTTTTGGCTGCTAATCGGCTAATCCATGGGCACAATAATATCCCTGGCTGTGTCGGGCAGCAAAAGCCCCAAGGGGCAGGTGATGATGGGAGCAGGGGGGGGCTGCATCGCTATGTCACCCCAGGGCAGTGCTGGGAGAGGTCCTGAGATTTGGGCAATGAAAGAAGCTGCGTTTTGGTCTCGGTAGTGTTTGGAGGGGATTCATTTTGGGAGCACGGATCGAGCACGCAAAAGGGCAGGTAACTCTGGGGCGGCTGTCGCTATTGTGGGAAAGCAAACTTGCGTCAGCTTAATCCCTGCTGGGAGGGGCTGACAGCCGGCGCGGATGGGGATGCTCTGCTAGGGACCAAAAGCAGCGCCTTTGGAATCAGCCTACTTGCAAAATGAGTTAAACGAGACCAAAATGAAGCGCTTCGTGGGCCTTTCTCCCCAGAACAAGGGAGTTTCTAGGGCTGGCGGGATTGTTTTAAATTCACATCAGAGCCCTCCTGAAGGGGGGCTTCTGGTTTTGGCTTTGCAGGGTGTGAAATGAGTTACAAACTCTGCGAGTTCAAACCACGCACGCACCCGCCTGCTTAGTGCTGGGTTAACTCAAAGCCAACTTCTGCCAGAATTTGCCTTTTGTTCGTGCAAAAGGCTGCAATAAGCTGGCAATAAGGTGTTTTTCTGTAAAACAAAAAAAACCAACCCAAAGCTTTTGCCCCCCAGACGTGTACCCAGGTGCGCTAATGGCCTCGGGCACTACACGGCACCTCTTCAAGGCAGCCTTATTCTGCGCATCTAAGGCCGAATCTTGCAAGCTGTAAGAATTGTCTTAAAAGTGCTTAATTAATTTTTTTTCTCCTTTAAAGTTGCAGCTCCTGAAAGCATGTAATTGCAAGGAGATGACATTGCTTCTGCAGAAAAAAAACCACTGGTTTTGGGTAAGCACCGACTTAACAAAAACCACCAACAAAGATCCTCCTCCTATTTTCTTTGGAAAAAAAACCCAAAAAAGAACAAAAAAACCCTCATGACCCCAACAAACAGTCACACTGGTTTGAACGCTGGGGCTGGCATCAGCGAGGGCTTGATGTGAGCAGCGAGGGAAGTGAAATAGCTTTGCATTTGTGTAAGACTGCAAAATCGGGTTGCCAAACAGGATATAGGCTGGGAAACCAGCTGGGCGAGGAGGCTGCGGCGAGCCAGCCGTCGTGCTTGGGTGCGTCGCTTGCTGGTGCTTATAATCCTATTTACGGCAAATGGTAGTTAATCTTTTCGGTGTTTGGCGGCTTATTTAGAGAGTCTGCTCAGAGTGCTTTGCTGCTATGAGAGTGTTGATGCGCTTGGAGATTTAGTTTGGCTAAAATAAATGCTGTCGGTCAACAATCCCCTGGCTTTGCGTCCCGGGAGGCTGGCTGGAGCCTGGGGAGGGATTTCACCGGGCAGCAATGGCAGCCTTAGCCCTGTCCTCGAAGCAAAGACCAGCAGAAAAAGCTGGGAGCTGGGTGAGACCCTGTGGGACAGAGCTCCCGGCTGCGATGTGGGGAACTCTGACTCATGATTTCTTTCTCTAAAGAGATGAGAAGAAACTTCTCCGCTGTGAGTCACAGCTCGCCGGGTCTCTCTTGGCAGAGGTTGCAGGGAAATTTGTCCTTCTCGATGGCCAAGAAACCCTTGGGTGCCCTGGTCCCACCGCCCGTTCTCCAGCCAGCCGGGGCCGCCCTGGGTTGCAGCAGCCTTTCCTCCCGGCTCTGGGCTGTGGGTGACCCAGGGGAAGGCGCGGGTGAAATTTAGCCCGGCCATTTGCCTATCTAACGGGTTTTGTGTTCCTACTCGTGCCGAGCCGCCCTGTGCTGCTTTTCCTGCACCGGCAATCTGCAAATTGTAGCTGCTTTGTCGGAGATCGGCCCCTTCCGCTTCAGCTTCCTGAGGTCGTGTGTGTGCCATGTGCCCTCTTCTTGTCTCCCAGTTTCTTTTCTGGCAGCCTGAAGTGACTGCCAGAGGATTAAAAAGTAAATAATAAAAAAAAAAATCTTGCAGTGGGAAACTGCTTGGGGATTGTGCCTGGGTTTTATCCTGTCTGTGGGCTGGAGGAGCGGGGATGCTCAGAGGCTGCGTGAGGATGCTGAGGGCAGCCCATGCCCTGTGCCCCTGCTCTGTGAGCCATTTCTGCTGCCTATTGAGAGCAACCTCACCCTAACAAATGCACGCACACAGCCCTGGAGGGGAAAATAACCTCAAAAATAATTTATCGGAGCTTCCTGCAAACAGCCCCTACTGCGCGGTCTTGTGCTGTGAGGGAGCTTGGGCTTTTACTGGCAGCTCACCCCAGACCCGCGAGGCTGGAGGGGAATCGCTGGCTTCACAACGGGGTTCCTCTGTGACCTTGAGCAAGTTCCTCGCTCCTCATATTTGGTAAGTGTTGCAAGGTTTATCTCCCTGTTGCCAAGAGGAGACCTCGCTTCCCACAGCGGCCGCCCGGGAGAGGTGTGAGCGTGGGAGGGCGTCCTCCCAAACCAGCTGAGCAAGGAGCTACCAAAACCAGCCCAGGCGGCACACGGAGGAATGGGCAAAGCTTCGCCATGTTGGCATTGAGCTACTCCAGGATGAGTCCTTTGTCTCTGGGTATGAAGGTGGAGAGGCAGCTACACTCGCCCTGGGCCAAATACCCCCTTGCATGTGCGTGAAGGCTGAAGGACAGCAGGGACCGGCTTGAAATCCCTCCTCGCCTGGTTCAGAGCAGGGTTTGAAGCCTCCACCGTGCCCAGGGAGAGCCCCAGCCGTTCGCTTCTCCTGCCTGGACTGGGCTGGCTCTGGTGGATCTGCAGCCACCAGTGGGCTGAAGCCCTTCCAGGGGGATAGAGGAAGAAAATCATGGTTTGAGGTCTCACAGACTTCCCTCGGGGTAGGAGCGAGCGGTGCACTGGCTGGGCTCTCCTGCCGCTGGCTTTGCCAGTGAGTGTGGGGGAAATGGGTGGGATGAGTCTGAGCGGGAGGATCCAGCTGTAACAGGGGGGGCATGGGTTGGTGCTGGGCAGTCTGGTGGCCACAGAAGTACTGTTCAAGTTGGGACTGTGGGGTCCCCAGGCATGTTCTGGTATGACAGCCATAAAGAATTCTATGTACATGTATCCATATATGTGTGCGAGTATGTACAGAAAAAAGGTACAGCGGTACACCTTGAATGAAGAGAAAGTGGTTTGGGTGCAAACATCTAGACAGAAGGAGATTTGCTGTTGCTTAAATGTGTTTTAACTGTAAAGGGAAACTCTCAGTTCAGCTGTTTTGTAGGAAAAGTGTAAAAGTGAGCGTGTATCAGGGAGAGGAAAATGCCAGCGCAGCCCTCCCGGAGCGCGGAGCTGGCTGATCTCTGCTAAACCCTTCAGCGCTGCTCTGACCCACCTTGGCCAGGTCCTGCCGTGTCCCAGCACCCAGCAGCATCCCCAGC
The DNA here is from genome assembly GCF_000708025.1 of Charadrius vociferus. Classification (NCBI taxonomy): domain Eukaryota; kingdom Metazoa; phylum Chordata; class Aves; order Charadriiformes; family Charadriidae; genus Charadrius; species Charadrius vociferus. The sequence continues at coordinate 726,415 of NW_009646616.1, read as the reverse complement.
CAGTTATTGCAGACCTGCAGGGCTGCGCACACCCGCCCGATGGCCCTTCTTCACCGCGTCCCCCCTCGCATTTCCTCAGGTAGAGAAAACTGCCTCTTCCCCAGCGGTGCAGGCAGGAAAATTCCCACCCGCTCTCCCCCCACAACGCCTCTAATCCCTTTATGGTGTTTTTGCCGGTCTCCCCTGCGCTGACCCTGCTCTTTGCCTTCCCTCTAATCTCCCCATCAAACAGTGTGGGCAGGAGACAAAGTTTTTCGGACCGGACCCAGGGAGAGGCAAGCTCTTGCCTAGGGCTCAGCAGTCCAGGGCTCCGGGAAATGCTTTTGGGGTTTAACCCGCCGCACACGAGGAGAGGGACAAGCAGGGTGAAACCCCCTCGATTCCGAGCAGCATCCTGAATCCTAGAGGATAATTTAGAGTACAATAAACAAACTCTCCATCCCAATAGCTCTGCTTTCCGCTGTGTCGGGGGGCGATCCCTCCCAGGCAGGTGCGGAGGGGTCTGACAGCCAACGCTGCGGGGTCCCCAGCCCCGAGCCCCTGCCCTGCTGCAGCCCCGCTCATAGCTGGGGTGAAGGTGTTAAAAGTCACCCCAGGAGGTAAGTTATTCTGTGTTTAACGCCAGGGGGTATGTTAGTCCATGTTTAACCCCTTCTTGGTAAGGCATGTCATGCTACTGAAGTTTTTCAACCTGGAAAATTTCCTAAGGCTTTTATTATTATTAAAGCAAAGGCTTTAATAATCTTTTTGGTGTATCTTGGCACAGCTGGCAAATGCTCGGGCTGATAAAGTCTCAAAGTCAGAGAGATAAAATATGAAAGTATTTAGGCCTTGGTCAGGTTTCCCCAGGAGAGCTCTCTGGGCATCCCTGGCTGTAGCTTGATGACCATCACCCAAAAAAACGTGCTGGGAAAGGGAACAGCCCCACCGCATCCTGCAGCACCACCTGCAGCTGCTGGGCGATCCCTGCGGGTACCGGGATGGCATCTCAGCCGCTGCGGCAGAGGTGATGGCTGGTCTGCGCTGCAGCAATAAATCAGGAATCAGCTTCTCTTCCTGCCGCCCTTTAGCTGGAGAAACCCCTCTGCGCTGCGCCGCAGCTTGAAATGGGCTTCAGCAAAGTCCGCTGGAGATCTAATCTGTGACCTTTTACAGCTACAAGGACATCCCTGCTCCCTTCCTGCCTTCAGCTCCTCCGGTCGCCTGACCTTGGGCCGGTCACTGATTCCCGAGGCGGGTGCCTGGTGGTGGTTAATATTTACTGTACCTGGCGCAGAGAGGAGCGGGCAGGAGCCCGCTGACTGCAGAGAGCGGGGAGCACCTTGGCTGGGGCTCGCTTGGGGGATAAAATATTATTCAAGAGCCTCGAGGATGCAGGCGAGAATCGTGTTTGGTGTTATTAGCGTCACGTAGAGTTGATGCTATAGAAATGGCTGGAATTAGACTGCGGGGAGGTAAGATTTGATCCCAAGGTTGACAGAGAAACTGAATCCGCAGGTGCCCAATGCTATATGGTGGAAATGCTTTTTCCTGCCTACCAAAATCCCTTTTGACATGAAATAATTCAGCGTCAATCATGTATTTGGCGAGCTGCCTCGGTTGCGGTGTTTGGGCAGGGATGGGACCCTGCCCGTGCGCCCGCGGGCTGGCGTCGGCCCTGCTGCCCCCAAACAGCTGTAAACGCGGTGTTTGCCCTCCCGGGGCTGGGTGGGCTTTGACCAGGTAAGGGATTATCTGTGTTTATTCTGTCTTCCCTGTTTGGGGATTTTGGTGCTCGGTGGTTCCAGCCATACAAAGAGGAGTTCTGCTCCCCAAACCCCATTACTCGTGAGCATTAACGCAGCCTGAATTTTGTTTCATTTCTGCATGGTTTTGAGCCCTCTTTTGCTTTGGGGTGTTTCTGCACAAGTGGGCACATCCAGAGGGAAGCCATGGCTTTCACTGGGAATCAAGGGAGGCTCTCCCGTACCCAGCTGGCTCGGGGAGGTGCGGGGTCTTGGCCAAACCCTGACATCTCACATGAAAACACCGTTGCTGGTCCTGCTGTCTGCCATGCTGAATGCAATGCGTGAAGCTCTGGAGAGGTGGCTCACCTCTCCCAGGTTGGGTTTGTGATACTTCCCCAGGGATGCAGGTCCATCTCCATCCTCCCTGCTTCTCGTGAAAGCTCAGAACCAGCCCCTACTTCACCAGCCCCAGAGGCAGTCCCATGGGATCCGGCTCCCCAAGCAGGACGGAGATGGGTGCCCGTGGGTGCCCGGGGCTGAGGGACCCCGCAGAGCTGCTGGTGTGTCCATCGCTCGTGCTGGCTCGGTTGCATGTAGCAACACCTCCAGGAAACGCTGCCGCTGGGTTGCTCACCCAGGGGTATGTTTCCTCCTGCTCTGCTGCCCTGCTTGGGACGATTTCCAAACAGGAATGAGGAAACACTGAGCTTTGCAACCACATTCATGGCTGTGTCCCTAAAACACCCCGGAGAGGGAGGTGGCTGCTTTTGAGTTGCACCCGGGTTTCAGCTACGGGAGACCCTGCGCATCCCCCAGGCAGCATCAAGGACATGGGTGACACAGAGGACACCCACACGGCTCTGCCACTGCTGCTTTGGGGAACCTTGGGCCCGTCCCTGGGTGCCAATCTCCGTCGCAGGGGCTGTGCTCGAGGCAGTGCCCGCAGGCGATGGGGCGGGTGACGTCTGGCCTGCCCGCAGCCCGCTGCCACTGATGTCACCACCCGGGGACCAAAATTGCTAATTAAGTTTTGCCTCTCTCTCTGCCAATCTCATTTCCTGGTTCTTGTGCAATCCCACATGCTTTCGGGTTTCTTCCCAGTTGTTTATCCACACGCGGGACCAAAATGCTTTCAGAAGAAAAAGAGAGCTGGGGGTTTGGGGTCGGTGTCCCGCAAGGAGGTGTGATGGGGGCACTTTGTGGGTCCGTGCCCGGAGAGGTGTCCTGGTGAGAGGGCATCAACTGTGAAGGGGATTTTTTTTTAAGTACCCCGGTGCAGATGTTTTACTGTTTTGCACAAAAACATTCCTGGGGGTGAGTCAGGCAGCCGCAAGCATGAGTCTGCCTTAAGGACCGGGGGAATTAGCAAAACCCCAAACTGCTTTGGAGCCCGGTCATGCTTTAAAGCTTTTTCTCCCCTTGTAAGGTTGAAAAACTGTTTAAAAACTGAGGCTGGAGAGTTGCGGTGCGCTCACCTGGCTGGGTTTGCTGGGGGGTTATTTGAAATCCTGCCCTCCTCCCAGAAAAACAATATTGGCGTATTTGAGATAAGCCCCGGAGGCGCCGGCGCGGGCTGTTTGCGCTGCGTCTGCGTTCGCACCCGGTTGTGCGCTGGCACGTTTTGGATCTGTCTGCTCTAATAAATGCGAACCCTGTCACGCCGTACCTGGGGAACACTGAAAAGGCAGCAGCCCGTTTAATTAATCTAATTGAGATTTGGGTTCGGCTCGGTAGCCGAAAATTGCTGATATAGTGAAATAAATCTACACAAATTCACACCTGTTGGCTTCGGTTTTTTAGCTGACTGTAAATCAGACCAGAGCCATTGCTGCTCGTGGATAAGTTTTGTATTTTAAGGTACTTAACTATGCTGCAGGTGCTTCAAAATGTAAAATATTGTACTTTAGCTCAATAGTTTATAGGTGCGAGGGGCTGAGGGGGGTGATTTCGGTGTTTTCCCAGCAGCAATCCCTGCCGCCTTTCGTTCTTTCGAAACCCAGATGCCCTTTTGCTGCAGGGGTGGCCGTGCCCGGGGGGCCA
>NW_009646616.1:714772-722601 GCF_000708025.1 Charadrius vociferus | reverse complement strand
CTCCCCAGGGCCAGCCAGCAACCCCGATCCGTTCCCAGGCATCACACCTCCGCAGGGCACGGTCCCAGCGAGGCTTTTGGGGTGCCCAGGGGGTGCGCACTGTGCTGTCCTCGCCGGCTCTGCGCGCCGGGGCAGGGCTGGGGGCAAAACACCCGCTCGCAGGTAAGAGGGCGACCCTACAAAAACAAAGTTCCAGGAGGGAGCGCACACAAGGGGGCAGGAGGTGGTAAATAATATTTTCAATGAGTCATACTTGTTATTTTTTAATAAATAACAATTTATTTAGCGAGTAACTTGTTATTTCTTAATAAAGTGATGCATTAACAACGCAATACGTACTGGTTTTAATAAGTAAGATTTTAATAAGAAATAAAAAAAAATCATAACAAACGTTTTCAATCGGTAACCGCGGGGGTGGGGGCCGCAGCCCGGGGCGGAGCCGCCCCCAACAATTATGTAGCACTTACCTTCCACCACGGCCGACCCGTCTTCGTGCAAACCCAATACACCTCTGGGGTACAGTGAGGGTGGTTAAGCAGTATCGGTAACGCACATCTCCTAATCTTCCCTCTTTAGGGCTACTCCATGGCCAGTTGCCAGGTTGGTCTAAATGAGGCTTAAAATAATTTTAAACAATTAAACACAAGATATTTTCCTACACTGATGCTCTGTCTTAAGACACATAAGGAAATTCTACTTACAGCATAGTACTGACAGCCTGCTTTCCTACGGAAGGCGAAAGGACCATCGGGATCATTTTCTTCCTCAGCCTCCGAAGAACCAGACAAAACCTTTAAAGAGGGGATGGGGAGTGTATGAAGAGAGATATTAGTAAATTCATTAATTTTACTTCTATTCTTTCCCCAAGAGCATCGAAGGTAACACCACTGCTTCTCCCTCGAGATGATGGTTGGCATGGCGGAGGGCCCCGAGCATTGCCAGGGAAAAGTTCTGGGGCGCTTTGAGCAGCGTGGGAGGTGGCACTTGCTCTCCCTGGTTGCGTGGCACTGGCTGCAGTTGTCTCGTGGGGTTATATCAAGCGGCAGGGTAAATATCTGGCCTGCGTCGCTGCGGTTTGCTTAATCGGTAATCTCTGTCATTAGTGCTGGGTGGGAAGGGGAGGATGAGCTCCTCGCCCCTTTCCACTGGGCAAACAGGTGTGGAGACGTGTTGGCATCCGGATGGGGTTTGGTGGAGGGAGGTGAAGCAGCTGGGTCCGATCCTGCCTGTGCCCTGATGGTGCTGGGGGGGGTGAACGCACTGATGCTCGGGGAGCACTGCTGGGCTCTGGGGATGTGCGAGAAAACCTTTGTGGTTGTTGCCCCATGGCCACCCGGTGCCCTCTGGGTGCTCCATCCCAGGTCTAAGCCACCAGCACTTGGCACAATCTGCATGGGAGATACTTTTTCCCAATCCCACTCTCCCCTCTGTCCCCCTCCTGCCTCACAGATGTCCCCGAGTGGAATTTCGATGGCTCCAGCACAGCACAGGCGGAGGGCTCCAACAGCGACATGTTCCTGGTGCCTGTCTGCATGTTCAGGGACCCTTTTTGCCTGGACCCCAACAAGTTGGTGCTCTGTGAAGTGCTGAAGTACAACAGGAAACCCGCAGGTGAGCACCACCGGCTTGCAACCCCGGCTCCCGAAGGTCACCCACTTGTTATTTAGGGTGCCATCCCTCCGAGGGGCAGCTTGCTGTGGGCTGCCGGCAGTGGGGAGATGCTCAGCACTGAGCACTTGGCCCGAGGCTCCAAAATTCAAGCGCTGGTGGTGGTGGTTGTTTGCAGGAACCTGTTTGAGCAGTGCAGGGCGACGAGAAGAGCAGTGAGATGTGGAGCTCGCGGCGCTCGCTAACTGGAGCGCGCCGAAGGCGTCACCCGGCTTTAGAGCCCGAGCACACCCAGCCCCCGGGGCTTCGGGGTTATGGCGGGGGAGCAGGAGCTGGACGCAGCAGCAGGTTTTGATGTGATGGGTTCATGGCCGCTCTCCCCGTTGATGGGTGGCTGCAGAGAAGGAGGGAGAAGGTGCTGCGGCGGCGTGGGCTGGCTCGGAGTGACCTTTTGCAAGCAGCCCTGGAGCGCGCCGGCTCTTGGTCTTATCACCGCAGGCAGAAGTCTGCGGTCCCGGTGTCTGTCCGGTCTGTCTGATAAAGCCCCAGACAGAGGAGGGAGAGCTGGTTTGCAGGGACACGCCGAGGGGCTCCCTGAGGGGTTATTTGCTGGCAAATAACTGGTTATTTGCTGGAAGAGCAGGGCCACGTCCCTGCTGGGTGCGTGGGGGGAGGGAGACAGCATCTGCAGGGTGATGCACACATCTGCCAGGGAGAGGAGAGGCTGTGGGCAGCGATGGTGAAAGATGGGGCTGGTTCCTCTTCAAACAGCGTCATGCCTCTCAGCTGTGGGGGAAGCGTCTTGGTTGAGGTTCCTGCCCGGCAGCTCCTCTGGCGGAGCAGAGCCCCTGACCCTGCAGCTCCTGGGGCTGGAGCGGGGCAGAGAGCTTAGCCCTAACACCCTGCAGACGAGAGGGGTGCACCCTCCAGTTCTTCCCAGGGTGGGCTCTGTGGAGGTTACGGGCTGTGGGGGCTCTGGGGGCTCCCATCAGCGCATGGGAGACGTCACTGCTCCTTTCCAGTCCCATAGTCTGGGCTTTAGGTTGCAGCTGCTCTGGGGTCTTTTATTATGATTTAAAGGCAGAATTTGCTGTCTGTCCCCGTGACAACAGTTTCAGTGCTGCTGTTTTGGTCCAAACTCTCCCTCCCGTTGCCTGGCATGTTGTCCCATGTCAGGATGGTTCTCTGATATCTGCATCTCCCTGGCAAAGCCCGGTTGCCCTGAGCACTGCTGCCACCACGAAAGGCCAAGCCACAGTCAGCCAGCCTGGATGCTAACAAAAAACATGGAGCGGGAGAAAGATAAGGATAATTAAGCTGAGGCTGGTAGAAAAAGGAGGGGGTGAAGTAGTGATGGGAGATGTATAGTCCCTGTTTCCAGATCTGGATGTCTGTAGGACGGGGCTGGGGTACAGCTCCTGGTCTCTCAGTGTGTGAGAGGAGGATGTTCACGGACTGTTGGTGGTTGTTTGGGGAGTAGGTGAATAAAACCTCTGTGGCCTGATGCTGTGGCAATGGAGTAGTTCTGCAAGGAGGAAACTGGTGAGCAGAGGATGTCACAGGAAGGGGGGATCCACTCACCGGTTTCCTTAAGGCTTCTGTTGGAAGTGCTTGGCAGCGGTGGAGTCTCAACCTCTGAGCGGGATGGAGCAGAGCATGGTGGGTGCCTGCCAACAACATGGGTCTAACTTGGACCTCTTCTGCTCCCAGAGACCAACCTGAGACACACATGCAAGAAAGTCATGGACTTGGTTAAGGACAGCCACCCCTGGTTCGGGATGGAGCAGGAGTACACGCTGCTGGGCATCAATGGCCACCCCTACGGCTGGCCCGACAACGGCTTCCCCGGCCCCCAGGGTAAGTGCTCCCTCCCTTCCCCAACACAAGTGCTCCCTTTGGCTCCCACCCCACTGCTGCCCAGCACCAGGCGTGCCATCCCCGACCTTGGGCACAGCTTTCCCATCGCAGCTGACACCAGGCAGGAGCCAGAATGGGGTCAAGAGCCAGAATGGGGTCAGGAGCTGTTTGCCAAGAGTGCCGGTTCCCCCGCAGCTCACGTGAGCCGGCCGGCAGTGCCGCTCCCGCTGGACCCCAGTTGCACAAACAGCTCAGCTGCATGACTTGTTTGGCAAGGGCTGGAGAACTGGGCTGGAAAAACCTCCACCCTGTGGCTGTTCGGGAAAGGGCCAGCACATCGTGCCCTCCTGCAGCGGGAAGTGAGCCCCAAGCGCTTCAGCTGCCTCCTGGGAGAGGGCCAGGGGTTTCCCAACCTGACTTAATCAGCCTTTTTGTGGAGACTGTCCACTTTCAACATCTCCCTTCCCCCAGGCGGGGAGAAGATCTTCATCTGACCTGCTTGAATGAGGAAGAGCCACATAAAACCACGGCCAGTTGAATTTTCTAGCCATGAACAATGTCGGTTGTTGTCAGAACAATCTCGGACACTTGACATGCTCCGAGGGTCAGCGAGGTGCCGTGGGGCAGACCAAGCCAAGCTTTCCTTATCTCCTGACCACCTCCCAGTTGATGCATTACAAGTCCTGTTGAACCGCCCTAGATAAGGCTGAGGTTGCGCAGATGAATTGCTCCCGCTGCCAGTCCTGGAGTAGGGGTCGGTGGCTCGATGCACCATTTAATTCCCATAAATCCTCTGCAGATGGTGGCTGGTACCTGGGAGCAGTGGGACTGTGCTGCAGTGCTGCTGTTGCTCCCAAAAGCTTTACTGGAGTAGTGACTTCTCTTTCCTTTCCAGGCCCCTATTACTGCGGGGTTGGAGCAGATAAGGTGTACGGGCGTGATATCGTGGAGTCCCACTACAAGGCATGTCTCTACGCGGGGGTGAAGATCTGTGGCACCAATGCAGAGGTGATGCCCTCCCAGGTACGTGGGGATGGCCCCGCGCAGCCCCTGTTTCCAGTGATGGATGCGAGTTAGTATGAGACTGGCATAACCCAGCAACTCCCAGCTCCTCTGCAATGCCAAATCCAGTGACTCCCCACATAGGTTTTGTCTAGATAGGAGCAGTTGCGCTGCTCAGATGAAAATGCACACGTTTGATTTTCTCCTAACTCACCCCGCAGGGGCAGGCAAGTGAAATCACAGCCGGGCCAAACTGCAGTGAGCTCCTTGCACAGCTCAGCCGGAGCTCGGGCAGCCCGTGCTGAGCTGGGTGCTCCCCTCAGCTTTCCCTCCCCTGCGGAGCGGGGACTGGGGGGACGGGGTGAGCCGGGACGGGCTGCGGGAGCAGCATGTGGAGCGACGGGTGTCTGCGTCCCGCTCCTCCGCCCCGGGAGCTGGGAAGCTCGGGTGGGACACGGCCTTGGGAAGCAGTTTGGGGGGGATTTGGGTTTATTTAGGAGTTAGCCGGAGGGACTCCCTGATTGCATTAAGGCGGGTGGCCAGACTGACCGACGGTGTTTTGCCCCTGCGCCCTGAAAATCGCTGACTCTCCTGCCGCTGATGTGGCAGCGATAAGCAGGGGGGGCTTATCTGCAGTGTGGCTGAGGCAGGACTTTTAACGACCCTGCTGTTTGCCCTGGCTTTTTCAGGGTCCTTCTTGGCTGCTTTCTGCATCCTGGGCTCGGTCTCGGCCAGGCCATGCCAGCAGCCATAAATGCATCACCCACTGCTTAGTCACCGTGGGTGGCGCAGCCCCGGCTCCGGCCGGGGAGGGACCAGCCCCGAGAAGGACTAACAGGGTCCTTGATAGTCGCCTGCCCTGTTTGCAGTGTGGGATGGGGGTCCAGCACACCAGCGGCTCCAGCACCAGCCTCGAAGGCAGGCGTGGTGCTTCTTTACCTCCATTTTGATTAACACCCCACTCCCCGATTTGCTGTATTTAGTCATAAGCAGTTTATTCCCTTTTTTTTGTTTTGCATGCCAAAGCTGTCCTGTTGCTTAACTCGATGCTCCTCATCCCCATTGCTGATTCTTGAGGGGTAAAGCTCAGCCGCAGCCCAGGCTCACAGCCCGCGCTGGGGGGTGACAGGGATGTGATGGCTGGGGAGGCACCAACCTGCCCGTCCTCACCGACACATCCGCTTGCCTCTTCCAGTGGGAATTCCAGGTGGGCCCGTGTGAAGGCATTGAGATGGGGGATCACCTCTGGATGGCTCGGTTCATCCTCCACCGTGTCTGTGAGGACTTTGGGGTCGTGGCTACTCTGGACCCCAAACCGATGACTGGCAACTGGAACGGCGCTGGGTGTCACACCAACTACAGCACCGAGGAGATGCGGAGAGAAGGGGGTCTTAAGTGAGTCCTGGAGGGGGGCCTGGGATGTACCTGGGAGATTTACAGCATCCCAGACTGGTCAGGGTTGGAAGGGCCCTCTGGAGCTCCCCCAGTCCACCCCCTGCCAGAGCGGGGGCACCTCCAGCAGAGAAGGCCCTCTGCAGGTTGAGATGGAACTTCCTATGGTCAAGTTTGTGCCCGTTCCCTCTTGCCCTGTCACTGGGCACCACTGGAAACAGACTGTTCCCATCCCCCCGGCACCCTCCCTTTAAGGATTTATCAGCATTGATAAGATCCCCCCTCAGTCTTCTCCAGACTGAACAGCGCCAAGTGCCTCAGCCTTTCCTCATCAGAGAGATGCTCCAGTCCCCTCATCATCTCTGTAGCCCTTTGCTGGACCCTCTCCAGCAGTTCCCTGTCCTTCTTGACCCAGGGAGCCTCTAGGACTGGAGACAGTGCTCCAGATGTGGCCTCCCCAGGGCAGAGCAGAGGGGAAGGATGACCTCCCTCAACCTGCTGGCCACACTTTTCTTGATGTACCCCAGGATGCCATTGGCCTTCTTGGCCACCAGGGCACATTGTTTGGGGTGTCCTTGGTCATGTGGCAGCTCCCCATAGCATGTATCTCTCGGTACCTGGGTGGCTGCACCAAGCAGTGCTGGGGCTGTCCCAGCTCTTCTTATTTTAAAAGCAGCCGGTCATATAAGAGTGTCCCCTGGGCTGTCCTTGTCCCCGCACAGAAGGAGGGGGTGACAGCCTTCCTGGCCATGGTAGCACCCCCTAAATGGACCTACTGACAAACCCAACCCCGTTCTCCTCTCCCACAGACACATCGAAGCCGCCATCGAGAAGCTGAGCAAGCGGCATGACTACCACATCTGCGTCTACGACCCGCGGGGCGGCAGGGACAACTCCCGGCGGCTCACTGGCCACCATGAGACATCCAACATCTTTGAGTTCTCTGCCGGTGTGGCCAACCGAGGCGCCAGCATCCGCATCCCACGCCAGGTCGGCCAGGATGGCTATGGCTACTTCGAGGATCGGCGGCCGGCAGCCAACTGTGACCCCTATGCGGTCACCGAGGCCATCATGAGGACAACGGTGCTCAACGAGACCGGGGTGGAGACCAAGGACTATGCTGACCACTGAAGCTGTGGGGTGGGTGGAGGTTTTCGTTTCTACACTAGCTTCTCACGTGGGATTTGTGCCCCTGTGGTGTCCTCGGCTGCAAGCTCAGACTCTTTAGGAACCTCGCGTCTGGTTTTGTGAAATGTCGCCTTAGAAATATATGTATATTTTATAGTAAGAGGGAGGGACCCAACCTATTTTCTCAACCACTTTTTTTCTGGTTCCTGGTTTTAGGTCATATGCGGGGAGGTTTTTTTTAACACTTGGATTGAATTTTTTCCCGATGGACTTTACACTGTGATGTACATAGATCCCTACGTGGAAGCTGCAGCTGCTGCTGTTTGCACCTGGGGAGGGCGGGTGCTTTTTTTCCATATCTCTGTTGCAAGGAAATGATAAATAAATAATTTTCCTGGCTGCGTGGCAGCCGGGTTATGCTGCGGCAGGTGCATGTTTCTGTAGCTCCTAGAGCTCCATGGACAATTTAATTTGGGTCTCACTGATGGGTTGCAGCCACTGAGCAGCCTGCACCAGCCCTGGGCAGGGGCTGGAGGAGCAGAGATGCTGAAGGACCCTTTGGGCAGGTGCCTGGAGCTGCCTTGCCCCATTTGCCGGCGGCCGAAAGGCCATCTCCTTCCATCGTGATCCCCCGAAAGGCAAACAGAGCGGCGCAGGCTGAGCAAACAGCGGCTGGGGCAGCAGCTGGCGGGCGTTTACACAGGGCGTGCGCTGCTGAGTCAGCAAAACCAGCACAGCACTGGGCACAGCCAGCAGCAGCCCTCCCCTCTGGGGACGCCTTCTCGTGAGGGAGGGGAACCCCGGGGATGTCCCCCTGCTATACCCCAGCGCGATGCCCTGCT
>NW_009646616.1:700370-714762 GCF_000708025.1 Charadrius vociferus | reverse complement strand
CGGCTCCTGCAGTTGAAGCCTCTTTACAAGGGGGGGTCATATATTTTATTCACAGAGCAAAACCCCCAGCTGGGGACACTTCCATGTAGATGGGGTATCAACAGGATCTCCAGTGACCAGGTCCTGGGGGACCCTGTGGGGAGGGGTCGGACACAAGCGCAGGGGAGAGCTCTCTTGCCAGGCACAGGTCCCTGGGGCAGACCCGCAGGATGCGACCCAGCTGCAGTCACCAACGGGGGTGTTACCTGGAGGCGAGAGGTACCAGCAGCATGAACGGACAGGGGACATCATGTCCGCTCCAGTGCAGTCGTGGGGAAACTGGTTTTACCTTTATCTTCGAATCTGACACAGGTGACGAGCCGAACTGGAGGACCCCAAGTCCATCCTGCAGGTCACAGCGCTGCCAGCGGAGAGGGGAGCGAGGGCAGCGGGAACCGGGGAAGTGGCCGTGTCCTGGACCGCAAGCAGCCAGGAGCCCTCGGTGTCTCTGAGCTGTTCAAGAATAAACAAAACCTGGTCCCCGCCCTAAGAAGGACAAATTTTCCTTCCAGAAATTGCTGTTTGGGATGTTTAATGTTTTTCACCAAAACCACAAAGCTGTCTTGTTTTCCTCTCATTTCTATGATGTCTTTAATGGGTAATTTGAGCGCTGGGACAGTGACTGCTGGATGCAGCTGGAAAATCAATGAAGAGCTAAATCTGGAGTGGGAAGGCTCATGTTTGTTTCCCTGACTGTACCAGTGGCTTAAAGTACTTCAGCTTTCATCATACTGTGCTGTACAGCCCCTGCTAAATTTGGGGAATCATGTGAATCCGCACTGCCAACATGCAAACGTCTTTGGCCGGACACAGCACTGTGGTACATCTGAACACTTTGTGCCCATTCCCGGCTGTCACCCTGCGATTCCCATCTGATAGAGGACGTTCCTCTTTGGCAGACGACAGTGAAGGGGGGACCCAAGGACTCACCCAAAGCCACAGCCAGGGATTTTCCCTGAGCTGGGATCAGCCCTGGCCACTGTTCGCTGGGGATGCTGCCCACCGGTTCCCATGCAGCTGGAGCTGCTGTGCGCTCAGACGCTTTCCAGCTATCCATTGCCAAAACACAGATCTTGCTTGTACTTTTTGAGGTCAAAATGAGCCAGAAACCGTATGTCAGGTTGTTTTTTTTCTCCTAAAGCAGGAGTGATTCCCACCCACAGGCCCCGCAGCACAGGGGAAACAAGGACACCGGCAAGTTTCCGCAAGAGCTTTTCTTATCATTTTGGTGTGCCCACTGCTGTCAAAGGTGGGTTCAGCCAGCGGAGCAGGCACCAGGGATGGAGCCAGCCCTCGGGCCAGGGCTTGAGGCCATGGGGGGAGACAGCATCCCCCTCCGAGGGCTGGACGGTGCTGGGAGGAGCTCCCAGCATCACCCAGTGCTCCATGCTGGACCACGATGGGTGGGAGCAGTGCTGGGACCCCCGGGTGGAATTCTCCCCAGGATGAGACACCACCGCAATTTGGGTAATCGGTAGACAGGGTTTTCCCGAAGGATCCCCCCAAGGAGACCGGGCAGGGGCCCGCGCAGCCCGCGGGGGTGGCAGAGGCGGGGCGGGAGGGTTGTGCGGTTCCCGGCGGCGGTTCCCGGGGGTTTGCTGCCCTCCGCAGGCGCAGGCACACACCGCCCGGGGCTTTGCCCGGCTGCTGCCGGAGCTGTGCTGGGAGAGGGCGGAGGAGCCGGGTGACAAAAGTCTTGTTTCTAAAAGAGCGTTGGGTGGGCGACGCCGGGAAGCTCCTTTTTCTCAGGCTCTGGTGGTGCCCACCGCCCCCAGGACCACCGTACGCCCTCACCCGCCAGGCAGATGCACCCATCGTTACCGAATCTTGCATTTCTACACAAGCACTCACAGTTAGTGGCAAATAAATACCCCTCTGGGCTCTTTCCCAGGCCCATCCCACCCCGTGGCTGGAGGCACGGAGCTGGGTGCTGTCGAGGGGTGCGTTACCCCTCAGGACTGGGGGCTGGGGGCTGCGACCCAGCTGACTGACGAGTGGCTCCGGCAGAGAGCTCCGGCGTGTGGCCAAACTGGGACACACGAGGACCAGGCATCCGCTGTGGTCCTGTCCTTCATCCTCCACCACCTAGCGCCCCGGGAAGGTGCTGCAGAGGGGGACACCCAGGGCAGGCGAGCACGGCGACCACCCCGTGATGGGGAGCAACAGCACGGGGGCTTGCAGGTTTCACCATCTTCAGATCTCTTTTCATCGCTATAAATTCCATTACTTTGAATTCAGTCAAGGCCTTCAGGATTTTGAGGTTTTTTTTCTGAGCCAGTTATAAAAAGGACATTAGAATTACAATTCTGGTGCTAACAATAGCATTACTCAAAGCCGCTGGCCAGAAATGGGGAGCTGTGGGTAGAATAAAGACCTAAACTAAAATGTCAATAACAACTTCTTTTTTCCCCTCCCCATCTCCCAGCCTGCACAATCGGCTGGGGTCTCTCGATCTTAATGAGCATTAAAATGGTTTCAAATTAGATCTACAGAAAATTGATTTTTTTTCCCTCAGAAGCTTAGTCTGGCCTTTAAAGGCCAGTGATCATATTTTGGTTTTGTATATGAGCATCTTTGATCTCGAAGACTCTCAGCTCGCAGAGAGACACGGTTCATTACCAGCAATTCGCTGCTGTTGAAATGCAGCCGCAACGGGAGGGGGACAGGCATCACACAGGGGCACCCAACATGCCAGGAGAAGAGTTTGGGAGAGCTTTGGCTGGGGGGGTGCTTGGTCCTGTCCCCCCACTGGCCCTGAGTGGCTCTCCTGGTCTGAACCTCGCTCCCGGGGAGCCCGGCTGGCAGGGAGGTAGGTGGTCAACCTCCACCAGGCTGGTCCTGGGTTTGCAGCCAGCTGCTTTCAGCTCAGTTTGCTCCCTAAAATTATGGGATGAAAGAACCCCAGCAGCCCATCCTCAGGTCCAGGTGGGCTGTTTGAGAGTCCTCGGGGACACCCCGGGTGACAGCACTGTCTTGCTGAGAGGGTGATGCAGCCCAGCCCCTGGCAATGCACGATGGGTTTTCTCATGTGTGTGATCGACCCACGTGGCATCGTCACTGCTAAAACCCTTCTCCACATGTGAGCGTGGGGCTCGGTCACAGGTCCTGGGCGGGGAAGGGTCACGCAGGCTGCCGGAAACCCGCCGCTGGCTCACTGCTGGGAAGATACAGCAATTAGACTTTCCAGGAAAGCCCGTTACCATGGCAGGGCACTGGGAGCAGACGGTCATTTACCTCATCCACAAAACGAGGGGGATTTAGTGTGGGGGACTAAATGGTCGCAGAAGTTGCAATTACACCCACACCCTCCCCTGCTTTGCATCTGGGTGATGCACCGCAGCGCAATGACGAGCAGTGCGATGCCCTGTGGCAGCACCCACAGCTGGGGGGTTAGTTAGGGGCACTGGTGACGGGTGACTTCGTGGTGAGTGGCAGGAGGTAAGCTGGGGTGTAAGAGGAGCCAAAGGGTCTGCCCTGGGAGAGGAGCCAGCAGAGGCTGTAACCACGCAGAGCAGGTGAGCCCCATGTCCCCATCAGCCCCCACAGAGCTGCACCGTCCCTGCTTGTCTCAGCCACGGTGGGACAGGCGGAGAGTCCCCGGTCCCTGGCGAGGACGGGGCAGGGTCTGCCTTGGTGCTCCCGGCTGCAGCGGGCACTGCTGGTTTGCACGGAGGAGACTTTCATTGAGCAGCACCATGAAGCCCACAGCAGCAGTTTGATGGTTGGCTTGAGAAAGATCTGCTCCCTCAGGTGTCCCTAGAGCAGCTTCCGCAAACGAGTCCTTAATGACCTGTAGCAGCCACCTCTGCTCACCCCAGCACTCCTCCTGAGCACCCAGTCTTACTGATGAGACAGATAAACTACCAAAAGTGCCCTACCAGCTGCAGGCCGGGGAATACATGGGAGCTAGATGGGGGCCAAGAGCTGCATAGAGTGTCAGGGCACTAACAGGCTTTAATCGCCCTGACCAGCCTCACCTGGAGCCCCAGCCCATGGACTCTGGGGGTCTATTTAAGCTCTGCCAGGGCCATCAGTCCCTGCCTGGGTTGTATTGAAGAGTGTTGGTTTCTAGTGTTAGCTATCCAGATCTTAACCCATGGGCTAATTTCCCAGCTTGACCTGTCTTATTGCTGTGGAGCTACTAGAAGATCACCAGGCTGTGTCTCACCCTGACTGCCCTCACTGAGCCTGACCCTGGACTGCAGGTTGATTCTTCTGGCTTGATTTTTAGACCCACCTTATTGTGGGGAACTTTCCTGATGGTCTAGGCTCCTGGTTGAACCTTTCTACCATCTCTGGATCTGCCATGCTTGGGAGCAGAGGGATGGGGCTCTTGCTGGTGAGACTGCCCTGTAGCTGTGGTGTCTCCTGGACCTTTGGGAGGTCCTGGCCTTTGCTGTGCCCTGATGGGTGGGGTGGGGGGGCTGTAAAAAGGGCTATGGGAGAAAATGCTGTGATGGGACAGAGGGGCTGGGGGGGTGGGGGGCAGGCTATGGGGTATAGGTGTTACAGGGCAGTGTCTGCTGGGATGGGGGATCTCCTCTGTGGTGCCCCTTGCCAGTGCTGCTTCAGTGCAAGGTCCTTGGAGGCTGGTCGTCCCCACTGCTGGGGTGGCTGGTGTGGAGGAGGGAGGTGACACGTTAAGTTGTGCAGGAGTGGTGGAGCTGTGAAGCTGCAGCTGACTTCTCAGGCGCTGCTGGTGGGTGGGTGCAGACTGTGAGCCTGTGGGTGCAGGACCAGATTCCTCACTGGTACCTGTCTGTCCCGCCGCCTTTTGAAACTGTGCATCTGCCCGGTTAAAGGCTGCTAAGGATGTGGCCTTGGCATTTGCCAGGCTTAAGAGAGAGGGACAATAGCCTTAAATTTCTTCTGGCTGCTCTTGGTGTGGGACGACGGGTGCTCTGCACTGCCACAGTGTCAGTCTCTGCGGGGCTCTGTTGCAACACTGAGAAGTTTCCAGCATGGGGTCGGCTTCCCACGGGGACACCTTGTGCACAGGCACCTGTGAGGAGCTGGGAAACCAGAAAACTGGACCCTACAGGGTGTGCACACTGGAGAAGTCCCCTGACTGTGCGTGGGGACAGGCAGTGGCGAACTGGGTCTGGGGAATTCCATTTCTTCTTCAATCCTGCTTCCTGCAGCAGCTGAGAAGCGATGCCGGTGCTGGGATGCCATGAGCAGCAATGTACCTGCAGAGGATGATGAGATGCAATTGCCGGGATGTCTCTTTTTCAAGCGTGTTTCGTTGCAGCTCCTGCAGGTGCTCAGGTTGCAGCAAGGAGGGCAAGTGGGGAAATTATCACGGCAGAGCTTGCTAAGAGCAGGAGGGACAGGTTGAGCTGTGCTGTAGTCAGGCAGGTGTCTGGTGGAGAGATGATTCAAACCCCAAAGAAGCAATTTCTTTTGGTGCTGCTGTAGGCTGATAACTGTGATAACACAAACTGAATGCATTTGTTGGCCTTGATTCACATCGTGGTGGGTGTTTTTGGTGGCTGAAATGTCAATGCAAGGCAGGCTTTAGGAGGACAGTGTAAAAATAGCTGTAGATAGGGGTGGGCTTGGAATATTTGCCCATGGGGGGAGCGTGCAAAGGTGATGGGTGCTGTTGGGAAACAGAGCTGCTAGTGAAAGAACTGGTTTCATCCTAAACCATCTCAAGCTCACAGGACACAGGGAGAATGAGGAAATACAGCTGTCATGCTGTAGTTCAGGGAAAGTAAAAAGTTCTGACAATACCTGGCAGCAGCTGATCTAAGGCAAACAACCAGCCCTGAGGAGAATGGTGAAATAAGATCAATGTGGGCAGACTTAGCTAGGATGACTCTGCCTTCTCCCTGGAGCTTAATCCAGGACATGGACCCACACTGTGCTTGGGATGTTTCCACCTCACCCCCATATTCACAGGGAACTGAAGCACACTGGTAACAGCCATCCTGGCTGTATTAGGTCAGGCATACCATGTTGTTTCCCTCCTCATCCTCAGAGAAGGGTCCCATGGCTTGTTACACCAGCTCTCCACTGCCTGGTCCTCCTCCCAACTCCCCGACCTTCTGGGGAAGGGAAAGACTATCAGGTCTTGTACACAGCTCACCGCTGGTCTGCCCTGAGCGGGCTTGCTCTGCTTTCTCACCAGTTGTGCTGTTGTAACACACTGATCTGCTCTTGGCTTTCAGTTTAATGGGTCAAACTCTTAGATCGCCATCCGTGGCTCTCCAAGGCATGTGCTGTGCCTGCCTGCACCCGCTGGGTGTTTCTCTGCCTCTTTCTTGCCAGGCTGCACCCTTGTACCACCCTGGGAGCCAGAGGCTGTTGCCACTGCCTCTGATGTGCTGCTTGGCTCAGCACCTTCGGGACTCCGTGCCAGGACAGGTCCCTGGGGTGGCACGGTGGCTTCAGCACACTCTGTCCCAGTGGGTAAACTGGGTGACAACTTGGCAGGTTTTCCTCACAGGGGCAGTGTGGGGGGAGCAGACATGGACGTGGAGAAGCTCATCACGCTCAGCTCCCACCAGTGTGAGAGGTTGGGGGCAGACAGAGCAGTGAGGATGTATCCACAGCTTTTTGCCTTCACTTACCCATGGTAGTAGGTGCTGGCTGCTTCCCCAGGGCAGTTTTGCACCCAGGTCCAGCCCTGGGCCATACCAAAATCAGGTGTATATTCTTCTGTCACCACCCCACACCTCCCAATGGGTCTGTGTAGGTGGGCTGGGCAGTTATCCTCTGCGCAGAGAGCTGGGGGTTGCTGGTGGGAGCAGTGTCCCAGGAGCTGCTCCTTGAGTCTGCCATGAGCTGCTCTGTCCTCTGTTTGTGGCCCCCTGGGGACAGCAGGTTTGATTTTTACCAACTGGCCCGATACAAGGGCGACAAAGCAGCTGGCTGCACAAGTGTCATTGTTGCCTGGTCACTTGGTGAAAATGGGTTGTAGACCCACCTTCAACCACTTTACTTGCCACCAGCTCAGCTGGCAGTGTTGTGGACTGGTAGGAGACGTCCAGCACATGATTCTAATGTGGGCAGAGCCTCCAGCAGCTCCTTGTGCTAGCAGCACCATGCGGATGTGTGGTTGGGGCTGGAATTACTCATGTTGTGGCAGTAGAGGACTTCTTAATGATGTGTCCTGCTCCAGCCAAGGCAGGTTTGTCAGATGTGACTCACCTGCTGTGTCACAAGTCTGGGTGGCCTCAGACCAGCGACCTTTGAGTCTTGTGTATTAGCTCACGGAAACCCAAATCAATAATAACTGGGAAAAGGGAAATACCCAAAGAGGAACAATCCCGGGACAGCCCTGCTGTGGGCAGAGGGTGAGAGCAGGGGTAGGAAGAGCAAGGTGCGGTGGTGGGGGATGCCCATGCTCCCCCCCTGCTCTTCTACCCAGCATCCACCCATTAAGCAGCCAGACATGGAACTCTTTTGGAAAGCATTACTTAACAAAGAAAAATGTTCAGCAGCTGACAGTGCCCTCAGGCAGAGTGCTGCTTTAACAGCAGCTTGGGCTGAGAGATTAACTCCTTCCCCTGCACACCGGGGTCTGGGTGGCTTTGTGGTCTCCCCCACGGCATGTCCCTAGGGCCAACACTGCTGGTGTGCCATCCTGTCCCTTACCCAGGCCTCAGGTGATGGGGAAGGGGCTCTGCACGTAGCCTGATGCTATGGAGGTGTGTTTTTGTTCAGAAGGGGACCCTAAGCTGTGGCACCGGGTGCTGGGCTGCTCACCCCACCAGAGCTGTGTGCAGCAGGAGGTGAGGGGGGTGTCACCCTGAGCCCCGGTCCTCTGGATGCATCTGCCCCTGCATTGAGCCATGGTTTGGCTCCGACGTTCTGTTTTGACGTGTGCCGAGAGGGTTGTTCTCTGTGCTCCTGCAGAAGCAGCTGCTGGGACATGTTTCTCTATGCTGGGGATTGATATTTTTTGCTCTGGACACATGGAGTGACTGATGATGAGCAGGAAAACGAAGTGTTTCTCTCGGCAGCGGGGGAAAACGTGTGCTGAGAGAGGGCGTGGGTTTCTCCGTGTGCTGGCGGAGGCAGCTGGGTGTGGGAGAGGAGCACGGGTGTTGTGGGGTGCCCCCACCCCAGAGCTCTCGAGCTGGGTCGCTGACATGACCCTTGGTGCACAGTCTCCTCTCCCCGACACCTCCTCCTGGGCTGCATGGAGGGTTGGGGGACGTCTTGGTGATTTTTGCCCCTGGCATCTAGGGCAGGGTCCATCCCACAGCTTTTTACCAGCTAGAAGTGGGACATCTGGGCTGGCTGAGGAAACTAATCCGAGCAGGAGGCTGCTGAGCCACGCAGAGATCCGCTCCTCTCGTTGGCAGCTGTGGTGGTCTTGGATATCACTGTTGCTGCCTTCTGTCCCTGGATATTCATCGCTGCCTTTCTGCTGGAGGTTATCTTCACGTCAGCCGGCAATGTAGGAGTGCTCCTCAGCCATTTCTGGGGGGAATTCAGTGGGTTTAGGTGAAAGTGCTGCAGGAGGTGGGGTAGTGGACTTTGCATGGGAGTGGCTGATGAGATGTCGTGTCCCTGATGGTGGTGAGTCTATGGTGGGGCATCTCTGCAGGTACGGTACCAAACACGGGAGCGTGGGCAGGGCTGAGTGCTGTTGGCTGGGGTCATAGCAGGTTCCTCTCCTGAACAGCTGTGCTGGGCAGATGTTAGAGGAACCTGTTAAAGGGAGAAAGGGAAGTAGAAGAACTGGGCAGTGAAGGGAAGGGAGACATGAGAGCCAGGTCAAATATGGGATCCAAGTGTCTTGCACTGCAGGTGGTGATCAGGCAGGGTTAGTGATCTCACTGCTGTTGGACCCTCTGCCTGCTCAGGTCATCTCTTGGGGTGGCAGACGCCTGGGTGGTGGGCTGCCGTGCTCCCACAGCACAGCGTTTCCCTGAAGAAGCCCCCCCTGGGGTCCCCATGAGCCTTGACATCATCATACATGTTAAATGGTGGCTGCTGCCTTTCCTGGGCATTGCAGCAACCCAAGACTTATTTAATGTAGTGTCCTGGTTTGAGGGAGAAATGCAAAATACTGCACAGTGCTGGGGCTGTGGGAGTCCAGCCCTTGGTTTCAATGTGGTCCTCTTCTCAGGCAAGGTCCCGCTGGGACCACTGAGGGTCAGGGAGTGAATCCTCCTCTTCCCAGAGCCTGTAGGCGAGAGCAAACCAACCGCTGTCCCGCTCTGCCTGGGTGCGGATATCAAACCCTGTGGGGAAGGGAAGACAGGCGTCCCACCACCCAGTCCTCCTCCCCAGGCCCACACTGAGCAACAGAGGCTCTTCCAGCAAAGCAGGAGATCAGAAATCCAGGCAGCCCGATTAGAATTATAATAATAGTAATTAATGCCTTGCCTCTCTCTAAGGATTTTCTAGTGAGGCTTGCCAGGTGCTGGCTGGGCATTAACTAATTAAAGCAATAGCACCCATGTGAAGGGGATGGGTGCCAGGTGGGTCAGGGGACCGCAGGGGCTCAGCTGGGGGCTCACCTTCCCTGCCCTCATCTTCCTCTGTGGCTTGGGGGGATGATTAAAAGGGAGGAGCTGGCTTAGGAGGGATGGTCCTGAGTCTGCCCTCTTCCCCTGGGGGTGAGGGTTAATGTATGGGGGAGAAGAACAGGTCAGGACCCCCCCTGTGTCACCCAGGGATGCTCACCGGGTCCCTAGTGATGTAAGCGAAAGGGTTTGCACATACCTCTGTGTGCATTTGGGGACAAATAAACTCTAATGCATCAACTCCTGTGCGTGCACGTGCCTGTATGTGGGAGGCTGCTCCTGCATGCAGATTTCCATCGACACACAAATGCCAGTACGTGGGCTTGCATAGACACAAGCCAGCACAGTAACACCAAGGCTGGAGAAAACGCTTTACAGGGAAAGACTTGAAGAGCTCAAATTGCTCAGTTTATCAAGGAAATTGAGAGGTGTGTTGATTTTGGTGTGTAAGTACCATCAGAAGGACAAATTACTCAGCACTAAAGGACTCTTTAATGTCAGAGAAAGACGGAACAAGAACCAGTGGCTGAAGCCTGCCAGAGTCAGACTAAAAAGCAGGCGTGCGCATTAGCAGCAAAAGCAAACTGCCAAGGGACGTGGCAGGGATTTTTGTCCCTTGGCGAAGGGCAGTCTCCTCTCTCTGGTGGAGATGTCTCAGCAAAACTATTCTATAACCAGGCACACGGTATGAGGGTAAGCGGGTGATACTTACTAATGCTGTTACAGCCCCAGATTTTTTGTTTTCCTTACTCCTTGAATGAAGCCTGGGACACTGTCTAAGGGCACAGGGTTGTGAAGCACCCATAGGATGGAGCCCAAAGCTGCTGCCTGGCCCCCTCACAGTGGTGCCTGCCATCTCTCCTGTGTGAGTTGTTCCACATCACTTACTGCCCTCTTCTCATCAGCCCCAGCAGCAGGGCGCCAGTAGGGCCGGTGGCCCTCACATCTGGGAGGCTTTGCAACCGTGGGAGGCTTTGTGCAACCATGGCAAGACGCAGTTCCAGGAATGGCTGAAGGCTTTTGCAGAGCCCCAGGACATTGAGATCCCAGAACCTGGTACACCACAGGTGGGACATTCAGCTCCATGTGCCCTTGGGGAAGCTGCCTGGGACCTTGGCCGCGGCTGCCTGCGAGGGGAGGGCGGTTGTGCGGGAAGGTGCAGCTGAATAATGCTCCATATGTGTGAACTGGTGAAAGGTGTCAGCACAAAACAAATGAGTAACCCTTGTTGCTCTCAGTATCAGATGACGTAGTTGACGGGCCAGGGAATCAGCTGAGAAGCGGTGACGTACTGAGCAAAGCAGGGAAATTATTTGGGAAGGTAATAAACTTAAGTGTAATATAAGATAACAGTATTATGGCTTTTAGGTACATTCATAGGTATATCGCATCGTTATCAGTGGTGTATATAGCGTAACTATATCGGCAGTGAGCCCTCCATGGGCTTGCTGTTCACAAGTGTGTATTTTAGTTCAAGGGAAGCTTAAAGCTAATGGGTAACTTCCTTGGCCACGCTGCTCTGCTGCTTTGTCCCTTCCTCCAACGCAGCTGACCCCTTATGGGGTGCGGTGGCCTGACCCAGCCTGCGGCGAAGCCCGCACCCGGTCACCCGCTTGCTCCCCTCAGTAGGATCGGGGAGAGGTTGGAAAAGCAAAAGTGAGAAAACTTTTGGGTTGAGAGAAAGAGTCCGCGTTTACTTGTAAGAGAGGGGCTAGAAAGCAAGGGAGGCCAGGTAGCACCCTGCGAGGCTGGCCTGACTCCCCGGCACCCACGCACCCCGAAGCGACACAGCGGGTGGAAATGACCTTACAAACTGCCCCAGGGGTAACGTGCTGCTGCCTCACCCAGAAGTGTTCACATCATTAAATCCTGTACCAGTCACGGCTCAGGTATGCCAGAGCATTTCCGCAGTGCCTCTCCCTGAGGACTCCCTCACTCGGCTCAGTCCCACCAGGAGAGATGACCGCATCCAGTGCAGGGGAAACTGAGGCACAGTCAGGTGGGGCTGTGCCTCCTTCATGTCACCAGGCACAGCTGCAGGACAACATCTGGAAGGCCAAAAGAGGAACAGATTTAAGTCACAAGACAATGCCTATGACATAATCATGAAGTCTTTTGCATATATATAACAATACATATATAGGCAGAACCAGACCTGCAGCTACAGCTGGTCCCTTCGTGGGGATATTTTGCCCATGTGTGAGAGCACTCACAGCTGCTCTCCCGGAGCCCGTGGTCGAAGATGGGCCGTGCTGCAGACAGAGCACAGCCAGGTGCCAGTGGGGGGGTTATCAATACTTTTTTCTTTTTAATAACTGTTATGTTCTTTGTCAAGAATTTTCACCGTCCTTGAAGTTAGGGAAGCTTGATGACATCTAAAAGGAAAATTTTATTCTAAAACTGGGGTTGACATTTGGTTTTGTTTTTTTTCTCTTTTTAAATTTCCCTTTTAATAAGGGGGAAAAGGAGGAAGGGAGAGCAGACAGAACCCAGAGGAAGTAAGATTTCCCACCACCACAGCAAACCCTTCAAAACATTTATTTTTTTTTTAAGAGAAACAATAGACCAAAATAGCAGGAAAGTGAATCTTTTACAGTTTACCAAACATCCTTAGGCTTTTTTTTTTTTTTTACCCACTCTAGATTTTGGTGCTGTTGACTCTGTGTGCAATTAGATAACAGGGGTGACTCCAGGGCATGTGCAGGTGAGCAGGGAGGCAGGAATGCAAATACGCATTTGACTCCAATGAGTAAAATCCTCCTGAATCCAGCACTACCGGGCCACGTATGGGGAGCGCAGGCACCAAATATATTGAATTATACCCATCTAGTTATGTCTTGGAAACCGCTACACAAGATGCAGCCATGGTCCAGGGGATAGATTAATGGCATGGCATCACCGCCAGCCATGTCACGAGAGGGGCTCCCGTATTTGTGTCGAAGCGCACGGTGCCTGTCTTGCAGTACTATAGCTGTGCCACAGCGAGCAGAGCCGTGGCCGGAGCGCCTTTGTTCAGCTCCTGGCGCAGGAATCGGTTTTATTCATGTTGTGACCTTGGGCGAGCAACTTCGCAGTGCTTAAAATTAACTTTTCTGCAAACAAGGCACAGAAACCTCTTTGCGTCAGGAGAGCTGCGGTGCAGTGTGTGGGGCTTGGTTTTGGTGAAGGGTTTTTTTTCACACCGAATTTTTTTTTGTGTGTGTGCAGTGTCCCTCTGGGTTGAGGGTGCCGGTGCTGCCCCAGCAATGGGGTGGCCCCAGTGGTGCACAAAGCCCCGAGTGAGGCCACTTTCCATTGGGAAAGGGGGTTCAGTAAAATCTGCTGTAGCTCCGGGTGCTTTTGCCCCCCTCCCAGTTTGTTCAGAATTGCTGGCAGAGCTAAACAGGGGCTGCAGAGTCTGATGAGAGAGGCTGCGGGCTCGTCTTACAAAAAAAGAGATGAGAAAACCAGCGTGCGTAGCCTGGCAAAACAAAAGCTAAGGGCAGCACAAGGAGAGTGGTGTATGGATGTGTCCCAGGGTACGCCCGGCGGGAGGAGACGGGCTGCTGAAAGCCTTGGCACAGGACGGCAGGGGGGCACGTTGCCTCTGACGACATGCGGGCTGGAAAAATAAGAGGTAGATTTTAAAGACGGGAGGAGGGAGGGCCTGGAAGAGTTTCCCAGCAGGAACCCTGTGTGCTGGGAATACACAAACTCCTCTGGTGCTTTATGAGGGGTTTCACATTGCGACACCCACCGTAAGGCGGCACGGAGGGTCCCACAGCCCTGTGTGGTGTCACTGCGGGAGGACGTCTGGCCGGCCAGGTCTGGGCTGGGTGTGCTCTGCAGATAAACCGCTCATTTTATACTTATTCATTCTGCCCGTGTATACAGCCTGCTCATCAGTGGCCAGGAGGCCTCGCCAGGAGGTGCCTTTCCCCAGCGCTGTCTGCGGTGTGGGTTTTACAGATGGTTTTTATTTGGTCACACAGTGCTGAGGGTGGACACGGCAAGTGTGACGGAGGGACGCCCAGCTGCTTGCCCCCCCTGGGATGTCCAAGCCGGGTCAGACACCTTCACCCTGCTGATCTGTGGAGAGCACAGTGCCATCCTTCACCCCTCAGCCCCGGTCCCAGGCAGCCATCGGGCCCCCTGTATTTGCCTCTTGCTGGACACTTACAGTGATTTGGGTTATAAAAATAGGAGAGGGGAGAGGTGACAGCTGGGCTGGGAGAATTACAGGGAGGAGATCAGATTAAAGGGAGCAGGGAGCACCAGGAGGCAAGATGGCCCCATGCTGGAGCAGCCAGCTCCTTCCCTCAGAGCCCAGCCCCACAACTGGCTCCTTCTCTCACACCCCGGACCCACATCCCTCACAGCACAACCTGACCCCACCAGTTGCCTCGTCCCTCGCAAGCATGCTTCACAACCAGCTGCTTCCCTCGCAGCACAGATCAGCCCCACAGGCTGACCCTTCCCCCACAGTATAGCCCCACAAATGGTTCCCTCCCTCATAGCACAGCCTGGACCCACAACCAGCTCCTTCCCTCACAGCATTGATCAGCCCCACAGGCTGTCCCTTCCCTCACAGCTTGGCCCCACAAGCTGCCCCTTCCCTCATAGCACAGCCTGGACCCACAACCAGCTCCTTCCCTCACAGCTCAGCCCCACAAGTGGCTCCTTCCCTTACAGCACAGCTCAGCCCCACAAGTTGCCCCCTCCCTCAGAGCCCGGCCCCACAACTGGCTCCCTCCCTCACAGCTCGGCCCCACAACCAGCTCCTTCCTCCATAGCACAGCCTGCGCCCACAACCAGCCCCTTCCCTCACAGCTCAGCCGCCCCGTCCCTCAGGGCCCGCCCCGGCCCCACGGCGCGGCCGCCGGGGCGGG